>NW_027394291.1:261028-470380 GCF_049309525.1 Garra rufa
TCTGATGCCTTCTTGTGTTTGAATAGAAACTTTCATTCTAAAGCTACAGGACACACACCCAATATTCGGTTGTTTTAAAAATAACTATGTTCCAATAAATCCATGTGCTTGCACGTATTTTTAAACGTGGAATGTTTATTGTAATTTATAATAATTTTATTTGATTCAGCTTTAAAAACTATTGTCCCTGATAGATGTTTTTATTCAACTTCTCTCTTCTCTCTCTTTCTTTCAGAGTGTTCTACAGTGTAATAAAAGTGTGTGTGTGTGTGTGTGTGTGTGTGTGTGTGTGTGTGTGTGTGTGTGTGTGTGTGTGTGTGTGTGTGTGTGTGTGTGTGTGTGTGTGTGTGTGTGTGTGTGTGTGTGTGTGTGTGTGTGTGTGTGTGTGTGTGTGTGTGTGTGTGTGTGTGTGTACCTGGTATTCATCACGTTATGGGGACCAAATGTCCCCACAAGGATAGTAATACCAGTAGATTTTGACCTTGTGGGGACATTTCTTAGGTCCCCATGAGGAAACAGGCTTATAAATCATGGACAATGAGTTTTTTTGATGAAGTAAAAGTGTGCACAATCTCCTGTGAGGGCTAGGTTTAGGTGTAGGGTAGGTGTAGAGTGATAGAAAATACGGTTTGTACAGTATAAAAAACATTACGCCTATGGAATGTCCTCATAAAACATGTAAACCCAACATGTGTGTGTGTGTGTGTGTGTGTGTGTGTGTGTGTGTGTGTGTGTGTGTGTGTGTGTGTGTGTGTGTGTGTGTGTGTACCTGGTATTCATCACGTTATGGGGACCAAATATCCCCACAAGGATAGTAATACCAGTAGATTTTGACCTTGTGGGGACATTTCTTAGGTCCCCATGAGGAAACAGGCTTATAAATCATGGACAATGAGTTTTTTTGATGAAGTAAAAGTGTGCACAATCTCCTGTGAGGGCTAGGTTTAGGTGTAGGGTAGGTGTAGAGTGATAGAAAATACGGTTTGTACAGTATAAAAAACATTACGCCTATGGAATGTCCCCATAAAACATGTAAACCCAACATGTGTGTGTGTGTGTGTGTGTGTGTGTGTGTGTGTGTGTGTGTGTGTGTGTGTGTGTGTGTGTGTGTGTGTGTGTGTGTGTACATACACGCAAAAAAGCTGTTAGATCTATAGGCTAGTTTAAAAGTGCTTGTAATGGTTTTAGAAGTTAACCGCGTTACTTTTAGAGGTTGAACCGAACGCTTTAGCTGATTGGTTGAAGAGAAAATATAACAGAAACCTGTAAATATGACCAAAAACCATAAATTTTCTCACTTAGCCTATGATTTATTTTTATTTCCATAGTACAATAAATAACATTGTGCAGGCATTTGTGTTTTCCTATTGTATGCTATGTTAATTGATTAACTAATAATTTTATTAATTTTAGTTATTTATTTGTTTACAAAGTTAAGTCAAAACAGCAAAATTTGACAAAAACAGAGTGGTTGCATTACTCATTATTTCGACCATTTAAACATCTGAATTAATAAGTAAGCTTACCTCGCACTTTTACCATTAAAACAGGCGTCACGTTGGAATTCTCCTTTGGCCTCTGTAAACAGTAAAGACCTTTTTTGATTAGATCTTAATCTTTTTGAAAATAATATTAACATAGGCCTAATAAAAACCTTCAACATAAATGTTTGAAAAAATGCCGGTGAACCCACAAGTGCAATTTTCCTTACACTTTTTCTTTCCTTTTTTCGTGTATGTGTAGGCTAATGAATTGCTTCAGACGGTAACATCTTTTCGAGCTAAACGCTATATTGAAATAGTTAAGGTGAGTATCATCCTATTCTAACGAGGCCACTGACCTAACACAAAATATATTTCTTTATGTGTGTAAATGTGCAGGAAATATTCTACATTAACATTTATCTGGCGTTTGTAGCAGAAACTGAAACAATAAAATACACATTACAATACAATATTGCACTATAATATGTGCATTATCTCAGAAATAAAGCTTAATTTTTTTTTTTAATTAATGTTTGAACAGATAATACAAAAAGAACAAAGCCAAGGGATCACATACAAATCCATAAAATAATGACCAATAATTTAAATTAAAATGATGACAAACACAAACATACACATTAAAAGTAAATAAACATTGATACAAAAAAAAAAAACACCCAAATTTACATGAAATCACAATGATGTTACAAAGAAATTGAAACAAACACATAAGGAAAGCTTCTACATATTCAGGTTTTCTTTAAATAACTCAGTATAATAATTCAGGAATCTTGTATTTTTTTTATTTTTTATCAGGTGAAGAGATTTTAGAAGTGATTTAATTTCAATTTTAAAAAGGGGATAAGAAGGGGAACTATTTGAAAATTTTTGTTTGTGAATGAAAAACTTACCATATAAAATAAAAAAGTTGATAATATGTTCCAGGGGTTTATTTTTTGAATTATTATAATGAAAAATAATATCTTTTAAACTAAAGGAGTGTACAACGTTGGCAGAGTCAAATATATGAGAACCTAGGTCAGACCAAAATCGCTTGGATAAAGGACAATCAAAAAAAAGATGTACTAAGGTCTCCTCTTCTTGTTTGCAAAAAGAACATGAGCTGTCAATGTCTAAATATTTAGAAACATTAGAATTAACAGGGTATATTTTATGTAAAATTTTAAAATGTGTTTCCTTTGCCTTATTGGAAATACAATATTTCCAAGGTAAAAGCCAGGCTTTTTTCCAGTCTATATCATCAACCAAGGACCTCCAGTAGAACGTTCCTCTAGAAGACATTTTCCTTTTGAATTGAAAAATTTGGCGCACATGCCTATTATTACATTTCTTGTCTAACAGATCAATGCCCTCCAATAGCAAAGTAGACTGAGTAACTGAACTCCTTGGATTAAATAAAGAATGACCTTTAACAAGGTGCATTAATCCAGGTGAGATTGCTTTAATCACTTTATTATATTCTTTTGGAGGAATTGGGAAACTATGTAAAGTCATAAATTGCTCATAAGAGAGGATATTTCCTGAGTCATCAAACAAACAAAGGATACAATTAATATCATTTTGAAACCACCTGGGGGAAAATAATGATTTATTTCTACAAGTAATATCCCTGTTATTCCATAAAAATGTTCTATGGGGTGAAAAACTATGAACATAGCAAAGCTTCCAAGCAAGGAGACATTGTTGATGAAATTTGGATAAAGCTATAGGTAGCTTAGACGGTAAATAGTTACATTTTAAAATGAAGGAAAGGCTACCAATTTTATCAAAAATATGGTTGGGGATAAAATACCAAATGGATTTAGGATTAGCAAGACATCTTTTACAGTTTTTCTCAATTGCTAAAACACTATAACCAGTCTTTTGAACTAAAATTTCAAAATTATAACGCCATTTCTCAAAAAGCACACCCATTTCCCTAAACATTAAACACTATTCCCTGCTTTGACACATGAGTTATATTTGGTGAACTGTTACTGCAAAACTCTACACACAAATCCCTACATTTCTCAGTGCTTACACCATGTGGTCATTTAGAAAGCACAAGCATTCAATATTGTTCACTCAAGTCTGCGAAGTTTGAGCTCAATTAGCACACAATTACCCAACTGGAAACACTAGGAGTCAAAATTTAGCACACACTAATCAGAATCTTCAATGGAGATAAAAGAGCCAAAGTCAGCTTACAGTGTTTCTCAGTCACTTTGGTGCATTTCTCAGATCAGAAATGAAATTGCCAAAACTACTTGTTCAACATCCACATCATCTAGTCTCTTGTGCACATCATAAAAAGCGTCTCTTTCTTCTGATCAAGTTGTGATGGCTTTGGCACATTCATACAACTGATTATATACATTTGTCTGCGGTTTCCTACATTATCAGTTGCTATTGTCATGTTGCTCAAAATGTATTATATATTTCTCTGTGCAAAAGTCTTACCCCTCAAAACATCAAGTCATTAGCTCATCGTATAAGTCATTACCTACTGTAAATGCAAAATTTTTGATCTAGTTGTCATAAACTGTCAATCATATATTCTACACATTTCTATTAGACTTTTTGTAAATTTGCCATGAATTATTCAAGTGAATCTTGACTTTCACTAATGAAGAATAATATAGATCAACCAATGATAAAGCAGTTCTCTGAAAAAGCTCAAAGGTACATTTCATGAACCTTCAATTGGAAAGCATATATAGACAGAGGACAACGCAGGAGTTACAAATTCTGACAGTGGGCTTTCTCATTTTTATTTTCACCTTTGTGCCCATATTTCCTTTTCTTTTCTGTTTCACAATGACGTTGTAATGCATTTTTTTTTTTTGTCAGACCACTAGTACAAGTGTAACTTTGAATCCTATTCAGTCTTTTTCAGTCAATATCCCACCTATAGTAATGTGTAATTTTGAAGAGGAAGAGTAGGAGGTGAAAGAGGAAGAGGAGGAGAAGAAGGAGAAGGATGATGACGACAACGACAACATGGAAGAGACAGGAAGGGCAAGGGAAAGAAGACAAGCAGTCTCATATATTTTAGTTGATGGGTGCCAGGGTTGGATTAGGCATGCAAGAGGATTTGACCCCTGCTGCCTGGCCAGGGCTAATTTAGCCTGTGATGCTGAAGAGGTTCTTTGGCCTGTTCCAGACCAAACACAGGATGTTGGGCAGAATAATTATTTTGTTGTTGTTTGCTGTTTTGTTCTGTTTTCTACAGTACATTACTGTAAAGTAAGAAATAAAACACTTGCAAATACATACATTTGTTGTGTTCATCATGTGAAAAGTTTTTTTTTATTGTTTTAGTAGTATTGTTTTGAATTTATCTCATCAGTGTGTAAAACTGTGTTGTAGTGTGAATTTTTTTGAGGATTTGTGTGTCATGTCTGAGAGAAAAGTTTGGTTTTTCAGCAAGATTGAGTTGTTTTGAGTGGAGAGCTTCATTTTGACCTCAATATAGGAAGTTTAGGGAATTGAGTTAGGAGTTGTGGATTTGTGTTTAGAGTTTCGCAAATAAGAGGCATAATTTCAAGAAATGTGTTTAAGCAATTGAGAAAAACTGTAAGCCAATTAATTTTAAAAATGTTTATTGTGTCAGAAAAATCTAAAAAATCAACACCCCCTTCTGCTCTACTAATGGAAAGCACTTCCTTTTTTAATTTATGGGGTTTATTTTTCCAGATAAATTTTAAGAAAATATTATTAACTTCTTTGGCCACTTTATTCTCAACAAATAAAGATAGAGATGGATATACAAAATGAGAAAGACCCTCAGCCTTGGATAATAGAACTCTTCCATACAATGATAGGTCCCGTTGTAACCAGGAATTAAGAATGTTTTTTGACTTGACAATCCTTGATGAAAAATTCAAGTGCTGTCTTGTCTGAAGATTTTTGGTAATATAAATGCCTAAATATTTAACTGTGGATTTAATTGGAATACTTCTAATAGAATCATAAATTAAATCATGAACAGGCAATATTTCACATTTCGAAATATTCAATTTTAGACCAGAAGCACAAGAAAAATTATAAATCAAGTCTAGAGCCTTTGACACTTGTGATTCATCCTTTAAGAACAATGTGGTGTCATCTGCCAATATCCCTCCCTAAAACGGAAATCCCTTTTAATTCTTGACTTTGAACAATACTTAGGGATAACAGCTCTGTAACTAATAAAAATAAAAAAGGAGAAATTGGGCAGCCCTGCCTAACTCCACAGAGTATATCAAATCTTTTAGAGGTATTAAAGTTAATAACAACAGAACTATTAATTCCATTATAAAACATAGCAATGGTGTCAACAAAGGCATCCCCAAATCCAAACAACTTTAGTGATTTTAAAAGAAACTGGTGTTCAATAGTGTCAAAGGCCTTATAAAAATCGAGAAAAAGAATAAGACTATTTGAGTGCACAGAGTCAGCATAATCAAGCAAATCCAAGACTAATCTGATATTATTAGATATATGACGGCCCTTTAAAAACCCAGATTGAGTTTCAGAAATTATGGAGTCAAGATTTGTTTTTAGTCTATTGGCATAAGCCAAAGCCAGGACTTTATAATCTACAGTTAAGAGTGTTATAGGGCGCCAATTATCAATGGAAAGAATATCTTTATTAGCCTTAGGGATAAGAGAAATTATCCCTTGTTTCATGGTCGCGGTCATCTCTCTTTGAATGATGCATTCTTTATACATTTTTATTAAAGGGCTTTTTATAATATCCCAAAATTGAGTGTAAAATTCAACAGAAAGGCCGTCGATGCCCGGAGATTTCCCTTTTTTCATTGACTGAAGTGCCTTCCATACTTCTTCACACTTTAACTCAGACTCACAATATGATTTATAATCCTCATCAATAGCAGGAATACAACACTGTATTTTATCAAGAAAGCCATCACAACTATTAACATCAAACTTAGAAGAGTAAAGGTTGCTATAAAAATTTGTAATGTAATCAGAAATCTGATCTAGATCTTTACAAATGGCTCCATTAATATTAAGAGCTGAAATGGATTTTCTCTTTCCATTTCTTTTTTCAAGCGCAAAGAAATAGCTAGAATTCCTTTCGCCTTCTTCTAACCATTTGGCTCTGGATCTTATGAATGCCCCTTTGGCTAACTCCAAATACAGTTCATTAATTTGAAAATTTATCTTATCCAACTCTAATTTTTCTTCTTCTGAAACATTCTCTTTCGATGTCAATTCATTTAACCGACAAAGCAAATTAGATTCAGCTTGAAGTCTAGAGGCTTTCAATTCTTTACATCTTTTAATAGCAATAAATCTGGATTTATATTTGAAGTATTCCCATCTTTCTTTATAGCCATTATGCACATTAGAAAATAGTTCTTTCGCAAGATTAATTATGCTCTCATTAAATTTAGTATCCTTCAATAAGGCATTATTAAATTTCCAGTAGCCCCGCATCTTAGAAATAGGTTGCAAACCCCCAAGGTTTATTAAAATTTGTTTATGGTCTGAAAATGGAGCAAAAGAATGTGAAATATCCTTAACAAGATGAAGAATTGAAGACGATATGAGAAAAAAATCTATTCTCGATCTAAAGGATAGGTTTTTATTAGACCAAGTATATTCTTGTGAATCTTGGTTGTAAAACCGCCAGGCATCAACCAAAGAGAGATCAGAACGCAATGATAAAATTACGTCATTTCTTAAAGCAACATTACAGGGTCTAGGGGGAAATCGATCTAAAACATCATCCATGCACTCATTGAAGTCACCACCTAAGATTATATGAGAGTCTCTAAAGTCCGTAAGCAATTCTTTAATTTTAACTGTAATATGAGAGAAAAGCTCTTTATTACAGGGGTGAGAATTATATCCATAAATGTTGCATAAAATGAAAAATGAATTGTCTAACTTACAGTTTTTTTCAATCGCTAACAAGCGCTTACCCATACTTCAGATACTTTTTCTAAACTCTTAACACAGACTCACACCTACAAAACACAATTGGCCAAATGGATAATTTTCTTCTCAAAAATACATTTTGTTAAATATATACTAACTCTTCATTTCGAAATAGTATACATCTTTCTCTGCACACACTAACTTTACCAAAACACTGGAAATCTGACTCAAAATGAAATTATTCTGTCAAAGAATAACACTTGTTTTCACTTCACAAGGTACATGCAGTCAATCAAAGTACACCAGGTTTCAAAATACTGGCTATTGTTGACATTACAAAAACTGCATAGACTTTTTATGTTTCAGTTTTTCAAGTATTTGCATGCAAAACATGCAATCCACCATTTTGACACTAAATTTCTTGGAACTGTCTGTCCACATGTACAGTAATGTTCACATTCAAAAGCATTCCAGTAAAAAGCAAATAAGTTTCTTTTTATGTTTATTACAGGAGGTACAGTAGAAACACGGTATGATAGAACAGAAAAAGTTTTACTGTATTGCTTACAGTGAACAAAATATCCATGAAACACACAAGAGCATTCTGAACAAAAAAAACAACAGCAAAAAGCCTAGATAAAAAAGGGGGGGGGGGTCTAAAAAAAAAAAGGCACAAAATTACTGTATCTAATCTCTGCGATCTTGAAATGAATTGAATTGAGAATGAATGGTAAATTCCAATTCACTTCCTGGAATGGAATTGGATTTGGAATTGGAATGTCAGGAAACAGAATTGAAATCAAATAAATTCCAAAAAATTCCACTTGAGTTGCTAGTTTATAGTACATTAAATATTGTAAATCACATAAACAACAAACATATAAAAGAAATACAAAGTACTGTATGTTTAGTTGGTTAGGTAGGTAAGCATGATCATTTCACATGCCAAATTTCAGGAAATGATGATAATTCGATGCAATAAAAATGAATGAAATACATGAATGAACATGACCAATCTTTTTGTGAGTTGAGACATATATTATGTGGTAATCATATATTGAATGTATAGTACATACAGAAACTTATCACCACTGTCATTCAATTATTAATTCATAATGTACAGTTCTCATTTTTATTTACTTGCATTTGATCAACTGTATTTCATACATTACTTGGTATTTGTAAAGCATCATAAATAAAGTTAAAATGTTTGTCTCTAAATGCAATCACACATAGATGCTCAGAAACAGCAATAAATGGAATTCAGTGGAATTTCCCTGAATTGAATTCCACTTCCTGTAATTCCAATTCAATTCCAACTCTGTTTCCTGTAATTGTTGTTGAATTCTAATTCCAATTCCAAGTCCTTCTTTGAATTGGAATTGTTGAGTTCATTCCTGAATTGACTCCAACCCTGTTTCCAAAACTTCACTCCTCAAAGTCCTCATTTTACTGTATAAGTGTAAATGTAATAGAAAAAAATAACCACTGCCTCTGAGTCTAAGCCAGACTGGAATCAGCTGTGGTTGGCCCAATTTACCCAACATAAATCAGCTGTGTGTCAATTATTCAATTGTTTGTTTATTATCAGCTGAGATATATTTTTGATATTGATATTGTTTTTGAACTGATTTCAATGCAGAAGCAGAGGTTTTTATACTGTATCTAAGGTTTGGAATATTGTTTTTGCTATTGTGGGATGTTGTATGTTAACATTCGTAAATACTACAAAAACAATCCATAATTTGGTTGGGAGGTATAGCTTGTCTGTTAAGAAAATGTAAGCATTGTGGAAATGTGTTCACTGACTGCATATTGGGTGAAAACGACATGAAATGTGTGAATGGTATGGCCACAAAAGACCGATGCTGTGCTAATTGTGTTTAGAGTTTTGAAAATGTGACAACTGATTGGACAAACGCTTGTTAGCGACTGAAAAAAACTGTAATAACAATCAAAATCCACCTGCCGTCATCTGATCCTACCACTTTTAATATATCACCTTTAAATTTTTGAATAAGGGTTGCAACCCCAGCCGAATGGTTACTGCCATGACTGTAGAAAACTGTATTCCCCCATTGAGTTTTCCAAAATTTTTCGTCTACTTCTCCTGAATGTGTTTCTTGTAAAAAAATTAAATCAACATCTCTTCGCTTACAGAATAAAAAAGTTGCTTTCCGTTTGACCACATCCCGCAATCCCCTGACATTCAAAGACAGAACAGACAAGGACCTAAACGTATGATCCATTAAACATGAACGAAAAAAAGAGCAAAAACACCTAACTTAACCATCAAGGGAGAGGTGGCAACAACCTATAGAATATATTGAGCTAACGAGTAAATACAGCACAATGTATAGGCCTAATAAAACCCATTCAAAAGATCAACATAAATTAATCAAACTATTAAATAAAAACATAAGCATCAAGCAGGGTTTACTTTGTGCTTGTAAGAAAAAAGATGGCCATTGAATGTGAGGATAATAATAAAAAAAGAGATATGAAATAATGGCCCTGCCAATGACAATAATAGTAACAAGGGCAATAAATTATTACTCAAATAAGTGAAATGATAAAAATAAAAAACATGGCCATTTCAGACTTAAATACTTTGAGTTGAACAAGTAAACATGTGACCTAAGAGGACAAAATCAGCCTCTATATATCGCATTACATTTCCATCAAGTTCAGATACCAACGAAGTTCAAACATTAACCTACTTAACCTCCGAAAGGAAGTGCTTTTTTCCATCAATTAACGCGAACGAGGATCAGAATGAAGCCTTCTTGCCCGCATCCCTTGCCGCTTTAACAAGAGGCCAGAGTTTTTCCCTCGCAGCTCTGTCTTCTGGAGAAAGAGGCTCCGTAAGACGCAGGCCGTTATCTTCAAGAAACTTGCATCTTCTGGCCGCTCGCCAGACTGCATCTCGAACGCGGCGAAACGCAAACAGGATAATAATAGCCCTTGCCTTTCCGTCGTCTCTTGCTGGTCCCAGACGATGTGCTATATCCACACCTTGGTTTAATCCGTCGCGAATACCTGGAGCGACTCTTCCGCAGATGTCAATCGCAACCATCCTGATGTCCTCCCCTTCTTTTTCTCTTACTCCATGCAACTTCAGCAGCCATCTCCAGCTGTAACGTCTGCATTCATACAACCCGGACTTCAGGGACTTATTTTCTTCTTTCAAACTTTGTATTTCTCCATCAATGCATTTCAAGGCTTCTTTGTGTTGTCCGACATCCAGTACAAGTTGGTGAACCGTCACAGAGAGATTTTCAAGCAGTTTAGAGGTAGCTTCGGTTGTCTTTTCAATTGTAGCAATCTTTTTAAACGATTCGTCATGTTTAGCTGAAAGTTGTCGTATTGCCATCAGTATACTCGCGTTTCTGTCGCTTTCTCCTGGATCTCTTTCCTCTTGTCGCTTCGTTTTTTTGGCCAGCGGTTTCTGTGGCGTCTCAGGAAGGGGAATAACAACAGCCTCTGATTCAAAGTTTTGAATTGAATCGTACCACAGTGGCGTTTCATTCTAGTTCGTCGAATCCATCGCTGTAATGTTAGCTGTACTACGTTCTACGCAATCACTTTCGTTCACGCCGGGAACACAGTGTGGCGATGCTTTTAACCCTCTGGGGCCGACGGTCACGCCGGCGTGACCAACCTACTTTTTTTAAGATCAGCGCAAAAGACACTAAAAATGCTCTGTCAGTTTTAGTCATACAAATTAGAGATATACATCATTGGAAACTGTAAAGTGTGTACTTTTATTTGTGCACACTCACAGGAACAGCAGAAAGTTGTGCTTTTTTATTTAGAATAAAGAAAACAAACAGGGTGATTTCTGTTTTCTCTGTCTCCGCGAACTGCTTTTAGAAATGCGTTACTTAAATCATTCAAACTCGGTGAATACTCAGCACACAAACAGAAAAGTGGTTCAGGCAATGCAAGCTGAATCTCTGTCCAACTTTAAATTTGCAGTCTGTGCATGAATAAAAGCTATTTTGCAACACAGAGAAACATATCTGAAGGTGCTAGAAGTGTTTTGCATGATTTTTGAAGTTAGACCCTGAAATGTCAGAAAACAGCGTTTCAGCGCAGAACAAAGTTGGTTCAGGCAATGCAAGCTGAATCTCTGTCCAACTTTAAATTTGCAATCTGTGCATGAATAAAAGCTATTTTGCAACACAGAGAAACATATCTGAAGGTGTTAGAAGTGTTTTGCATGATTTTTGAAGTTAGACCCTGAAATGTCAGAAAACAGCGTTTCAGCGCAGAACAAAGTTGGTTCAGGCAATGCAAGCTGAATCTTTGTCCCACTTTAAATTTACACTCTGTGCATGAATAAAACCTATTTTGCAACTCAGAGAAACATATCTGAAGGTGTTAGAAGTGTTTTGGATGATTTTTGAAGTTAGACCCTGAAATGTCAGAAAACAGCGTTTCAGCGCAGAACAAAGTTAGTTCAGGCAATGCAAGCTGAATCTCCGTCCCACTTTAACTTTGCAGTCTGTGCATGAATAAAACCTATTTTGCAACACAGAGAAACATATCTGAAGGTGTTAGAAGTGTTTTGCATGATTTTTGAAGTTAGACCCTGAAATGTCAGAAAACAGCGTTTCAGCGCAGAACAAAGTTGGTTCAGGCAATGCAAGCTGAATCTCTGTCCCGCTTTAACTTTGCAGTCTGTGCATGAATAAAACCTATTTTGCAACACAGAGAAACATATCTGAAGGTGTTAGAAGTGTTTTGCATGATTTTTGAAGTTAGACACTGAAATGTCAGAAAACAGCGTTTCAGCGCAGAACAAAGTTGGTTCAGGCAATGCAAGCTGAATCTTTGTCCCACTTTAACTTTGCAGTCTGTGCATGAATCTATTTTGCAACACAGAGAAACATATCTGAAGGTGTTAGAAGTGTTTTGCATGATTTTTGAAGTTAGACCCTGAAATGTCAGAAAACAGCGTTTCAGCGCAGAACAAAGTTGGTTCAGGCAATGCAAGCTGAATCTCTGTCCAACTTTAAATTTGCAATCTGTGCATGAATAAAAGCTATTTTGCAACACAGAGAAACATATCTGAAGGTGTTAGAAGTGTTTTGCATGATTTTTGAAGTTAGACCCTGAAATGTCAGAAAACTCTCTGGGTTACTTTTCAGTAACCCTGTTCCCTGAGAGAGCGGAACGAGATGCTGCGCTTGCTAAAGCGCTATGGGAACGTCTCTATTCGTGACCAGCTGTGAATGATGTGTGTAACACGTCAACAGAGTTGACCCGGAGGTATTATAGCCTCGGTTGATGACGTCATCAGAGCGCACCGTGACACGTAGGCTATAAATAGATGAGCCGCAGGTGCATCGTCAGGATATTTTGTCTGAAGAGCAGTCCTGCTGGACATCTTCAGCACGGCATGATAGCGCAGCATCTCGTTCCGCTCTCTCAGGGAACAGGGTTACTGAAAAGTAACCCAGAGAGTTCCCTTTTGAGAGCTACACTCGATGCTGCGCTTGCTAAAGCGCTATGGGAACGAGAATACCCACGCCGCCGTGCTTGAACATGTCTGGACCCCTATGGCTGTGCAGGTGTGTTTCACAAGAACGCAAGGAGGCCTAGACATTAGCTTGCGATGTCGACTCAAGGACGTGAGAGCCCGGAGTGGCATGAACATCCAAACTATAAAATCTTATAAATGTGTGCGGAGAGGACCAGCCTGCCGCACCACAAACTTGTAGCAGGGGAGGACCCCTTGCCAACGCATTGGACGAGGCGACCCCTCTGGTGGAGTGAGCCCTTTGACCTATAGGCGAAGCTTGACCGCGCGCCTCATAGGCAAGAGCAATAGCATCCCTAACCCAATGAGACATAGTCTGCTTGGAGGCAGCTGCCCTTCTGTTATGGATACCATAACAGATGAAAAGTTGCTCTGACTTACGCCACTGGCTAGTGCGGTGGACGTAAGCCTGAAGAGCACGGACTGGACACAGTCTATGAGATACCTGCTGCTCCGGCGTTAAAAAACGGTGGAGGACAGAAGGCTTCAAGAATGACCGGATGACCAGCCGAGAATGGAACCTTGGGCAGATAATCAGGATGAGGATGCAAATTACTTTCACCATACCTGGGGCAAAGTCTAAGCAGGATGACGAGATAGACAGAGCCTGCATATTCCCAATTCTCTTTAAAGAGGTTATTGCCATTAGAAAAACCATTTTAAAAGTCAGAAGTTCATAGACGCTGACTCCAAAGGTTCAAAAAGGGGGGTCCAACCAGACCCTCCAGGACTGTTAGATAAGTCCCAGGAAGGGATCTTGGTCTTAACTGGAGGCCTCAGTCGTCTGGCTCCGCAGAGGAAGCGAGAGA
Source organism: Garra rufa (assembly GCF_049309525.1). Classification (NCBI taxonomy): domain Eukaryota; kingdom Metazoa; phylum Chordata; class Actinopteri; order Cypriniformes; family Cyprinidae; genus Garra; species Garra rufa. The sequence continues at coordinate 274,756 of NW_027394291.1, forward strand.
TCAGAGGGTGTCTCCCGAGTGGTGCACCGTCAATTAAGGCGTGGCAAGCCGAAAGAGCGGCCACATAAACCCTAAGAGTAACAGGACATTTGCCTGTTAATAACTTACCTTGCATTAAGTCCAGTACTGAAGCAATATGGCAGTTAACTGGATCTACATTGTGCTCTGCGCACCACCTTTCAAAAGGTCCCCATTGATGGCATAATTTTTCCTAGTGGAGGGAGCCCTAGCACTTAGGATGGTCTCAATAACGGCAGGTGAAAGCCCAGTGTCCCTCAGTTGGTTCCCCTCAGGGGCCAAACATGAAGATTCCACAGGTCGGGCCTGGGATGGAATATCATTCCCCCCGCCTGAGATAGAAGGTCCCTCCTCTGCGGAATCGCCATGGCGAGCCGTCGAGGAGAGATATTATCTCTGAGAGCCATGCTTAGTTCGGCCAACATGATGCCACCAACAGGAGGCAAATCCCTTGTTGGCGAACCCTGGCTAGAACCCCTGGGAGCAGAGAAAGACTGGAGGAAACGCATACAGGCGCAATTTGCGTCATGTGTGTGATATCGCATCCAGACCCAAGGGAGCTGGGTGACTTAGAGAGAAGTAGAGGGGACATTGCGCTATCTGAAAAGAGGCGAAGAGGTCCACTTCCGTCTGATAAAAACTGTTCCAGATCTGATTCACTATCTCTGGGTGGAGTTTCCACTCCCCTGATGGAAGTGTCTGTCTGGACAGTAAATCTGCTCCCACGTTCAGGTGCCCTGGAATGTATACTGACTTGAGTGACAGGAACTTTCCTTGGGCCCAGAGAAAAAATCTGTCTCGCTATCCTGTTAGGTTGCGAGAGCGAAGACCTCCCTGGTGATTTAAGTAAGAGATTGCCGCTGTGTTGTCCACCCGCACTAGGACATAACAGCCTCTTAATTGAAGGAGAAAATATTTCAGAGCCAGAAATATAGCCATCAACTCGAGGCAGCTGATGTGCCAAACGAGCTGACGGCCCTCCCGTGCCCCTTAAGCTGGACGACCACTTAAGGCCGCTACCCAGCTCATCAGGGAGGCATCCGTCGTTAGCATTTTTGCGACGACAAGGAGCCCTTAGAGTGGGACCCAAAGTAAAATACCGGGGTCTGAACCACATAGTTAGTGTACGAAGCCATTACGGCGCGCCACTTTTATTTGCCTTAAAGGATTGGCTCTTGGATAAAATCCTTCGGCTTTTAACCACAACTGAAACTGTCTCATGAGCAACAGCACCAAGGGAATCACCGTGGATGCTGATGCCATGAAACCTAACATTGTTGGCACTGACGAACAGTGCATTCTTGGCCTGGCCTGACTTGGTCATGGTCTACTGAATGGTCTCGATTCGAGCGGGAAGCTGCTGCGCCCACATCGTAACCGAATCCCAAAAGATTCCGAAATAAATAATTCTCAAGGTAGGAGAAAGAACACTTTCCTTGGTGTTGAGTCTCAACCCTAGAAAAATCATATGAGCTAACACGATGTTTCGTGATGGATCTCCATCTCTCGCGATTGTGCTCAGAATTGACCAATTGTTTATACAGTCCAAAACGCGAATGCCCAGGAGTCGTAATGGAGCCCTGTGCTGCATCCATGCATTTTGTGTATGTGCGGGTGACCAGGCTAGGCCGAATGGAAGAACCCGAAATTGGTACGCTTTGCCCCCTAAAGCGCACCTCAGGAATTTCCTGTGATGTGGCAATATTTCTATGAAAGAAATATATATATATATGCGTCCTTCAGATCGATTGTGACAAACCAAACGCAATGTTGAATTTGATTCACAACCAAATTGATAATTAACATCTTGAACTTGAGTGCTTTGACTGAATGGTTTAAGCCTCAAAGATCTAAGATTGGACGCAGTCCCCCATCTTACTGAGAACCAGGAAGTATCTGCTGTAACAGTCTGACTTTCTCTCTGGCAGAGGAACATGTTATATGGCCTCTGTGCTCAGAAGAGATTGTAGCTCTTGTGACAATACGTGCATCAACTCCGGCTTCACGGAAGTGAGAAACCACGCCGTTGAAACGCAGAGGATGATGACAGAATTGAATTCTGTATTTTACTGTCTTTAGCACCCAAAGGGAGATGCCTGACAGAGATTTTCATGCTGCCAGACTCTAGAGAGTGGTATAATTTTGATACTTCCTTTTGAGGGGGTGTCAGATGTTCCGCGTCCAGGATGACAGCTGGAAGCAACGGAACATCCAACATTTCACTGGAAACTTCTGCCCCCCGAAACACACGAAGTGGCGGGGAAGGAGAGTTTTATGATGTTATTAGGAAGGGGCGACAAGATCTAACTGCGCCCCCTTCCGCGAGGGGGGGGGCTACCCCACTGATTGCCGGACCATTAGGACTTCCTCTTTTTGTTAATGAAAGTCCTGAGGTCCGGCTTGGGATTTTGCTGAACGTGGTGAACCCTCCAATTCCCACGAGGGGGAGCGCGCTCAGCCACGCTCAGCTTTGAACTTCCCTGGGTTTTGAAGGACCGGGGTGAGGCTGGGTGGCAGACAGCCCCTCCCCTTGAGTGCGGCGAGGAAAGAATTTCTGAAAATTCTACATGCTTCATGTTTTTTTAATCCCCTAAAATCTGGTGACTACTGAGTCAACAGAGTCAACAAATAAGCCAGAGGAAAACACAAGGGAAAAAATCCAACAGGAATAAAGTATCTTTCTCTTTAAATCCTGTTAGATTTAGCCGCAAATGCCTCTCTGTGCTGACTAAAGCAATCATTGAACGGCCGATGGTTTACACGGGCCGTCTGCTAGGTCGCACAGAGAGACAGATCTTTGCTCAACGGAGCTCCGCCCACACTCAATTCCTTCAATAAGTCGGCCTGGTATGCCTGCAACATAGTTTCATTATGTGCAGCGCAGTACAAGCCTGACTTGCAGCTTAGTAAGCTTTACCCACTAACGTTAATGTAATACGATAGGTTTCACTTTCGGTTTAGTGGGGAAGGGCTTTTTAATTGAAGATGCCGAAGCGGGCGAGAGATAGCTCACGAGCGTCTTTTCAAACCCGAGGCATCTCCGTATACCCTCGCGAATTTACACCCACGATAGTCGAAAAAAGTCGACGTCGAAGGCACAAAGACGCGAGAAGTATATGGTTTTAATTCATGATTAAAACAGTTTATTATGTTTGGGGGTTTTTTGTTTGCATAGCCAGTCAAGCTGTAACCTGGCAACAGCACGAGCAACCACCTCTAGCAATTCCGCTACAGATTCTTTCGTGTGAGAAATGCTCAAAGGCTGGCTGCTCGAACAAAGAAAAACGTCATCCCTCTCATGAACCGAAGAAGCAAGAGCGCGCTTCGTGATCACGAGAGGGAATGTTAGGATTTGGTGACACGGCAAGCGAAAGGGACAGACCCGTCTCTTGCTCATGAACCAAATCCATATGAGAACCCCACGATGTTAATGTGGGTGCGGAATGGAAATAGTTCAGACGGGAGCGAAGCATTTAAACTGTGAGAAGATCACAGTGCTCGCATCCGCCTTTCTCTATCGCCATAACCGCATGTTCTTCCCCCAAACAAACAAAGCAGTAATCGTGTGTGTCTAACTCACTCATAGGACGAGAGCAAGGAGGCACACAGCGCTTACAGCTTTGTAGACTCATTCTCTGCTTTCAAACTGTTAAACACGTTGAACAAGAGAGAAAGAAAGAGAATGAAAGTTCTGCACACTGACTGCTGACAACTAACTCCTAACAAGATCAATAGTTTGATTTGAGAGAGAGAGAGAGTTCTTGCCACACACACGCACAGAATGATCTGAAGACAAAAGACCTGACGATGCACCTGCGGCTCATCTATTTATAGCCTACGTGTCACGGTGCGCTCTGATGACGTCATCAACCGAGGCTATAATACCTCCGGGTCAACTCTGTTGACGTGTTACACACATCATTCACAGCTGGTCACGAATAGAGACGTTCCCATAGCGCTTTAGCAAGCGCAGCATCGAGTGTAGCTCTCAAAAGGGAACAGCGTTTCAGCGCAGAACAAAGTTGGTTCAGGCAATGCAAGCTGAATCTTTGTCCCACTTTAAATTTACACTCTGTGCATGAATAAAACCTATTTTGCAACACAGAGAAACATATCTGAAGGTGTTAGAAGTGTTTTGCATGATTTTTGAAGTTAGACCCTGAAATGTCAGAAAACAGCGTTTCAGCGCAGAACAAAGTTGGTTCAGGCAATGCAAGCTGAATCTCTGTCCAACTTTAAATTTGCAGTCTGTGCATGAATAAAAGCTATTTTGCAACACAGAGAAACATATCTGAAGGTGTTAGAAGTGTTTTGCATGATTTTTGAAGTTAGACCCTGAAATGTCAGAAAACAGCGTTTCAGCGCAGAACAAAGTTGGTTCAGGCAATGCAAGCTGAATCTCTGTCCAACTTTAAATTTGCAGTCTGTGCATGAATAAAAGCTATTTTGCAACACAGAGAAACATATCTGAAGGTGTTAGAAGTGTTTTGCATGATTTTTGAAGTTAGACCCTGAAATGTCAGAAAACAGCGTTTCAGCGCAGAACAAAGTTGGTTCAGGCAATGCAAGCTGAATCTCTGTCCAACTTTAAATTTGCAATCTGTGCATGAATAAAAGCTATTTTGCAACACAGAGAAACATATCTGAAGGTGTTAGAAGTGTTTTGCATGATTTTTGAAGTTAGACCCTGAAATGTCAGAAAACAGCGTTTCAGCGCAGAACAAAGTTGGTTCAGGCAATGCAAGCTGAATCTTTGTCCCACTTTAAATTTACACTCTGTGCATGAATAAAACCTATTTTGCAACTCAGAGAAACATATCTGAAGGTGTTAGAAGTGTTTTGCATGATTTTTGAAGTTAGACCCTGAAATGTCAGAAAACAGCGTTTCAGCGCAGAACAAAGTTAGTTCAGGCAACGCAAGCTGAATCTCTGTCCCACTTTAACTTTGCAGTCTGTGCATGAATAAAACCTATTTTGCAACACAGAGAAACATATCTGAAGGTGCTAGAAGTGTTTTGCATGATTTTTGAAGTTAGACCCTGAAATGTCAGAAAACAGCGTTTCAGCGCAGAACAAAGTTGGTTCAGGCAATGCAAGCTGAATCTCTGTCCAACTTTAAATTTGCAATCTGTGCATGAATAAAAGCTATTTTGCAACACAGAGAAACATATCTGAAGGTGTTAGAAGTGTTTTGCATGATTTTTGAAGTTAGACCCTGAAATGTCAGAAAACAGCGTTTCAGCGCAGAACAAAGTTGGTTCAGGCAATGCAAGCTGAATCTTTGTCCCACTTTAAATTTACACTCTGTGCATGAATAAAACCTATTTTGCAACTCAGAGAAACATATCTGAAGGTGTTAGAAGTGTTTTGGATGATTTTTGAAGTTAGACCCTGAAATGTCAGAAAACAGCGTTTCAGCGCAGAACAAAGTTAGTTCAGGCAATGCAAGCTGAATCTCTGTCCCACTTTAACTTTGCAGTCTGTGCATGAATAAAACCTATTTTGCAACACAGAGAAACATATCTGAAGGTGTTAGAAGTGTTTTGCATGATTTTTGAAGTTAGACCCTGAAATGTCAGAAAACAGCGTTTCAGCGCAGAACAAAGTTGGTTCAGGCAATGCAAGCTGAATCTCTGTCCCGCTTTAACTTTGCAGTCTGTGCATGAATAAAACCTATTTTGCAACACAGAGAAACATATCTGAAGGTGTTAGAAGTGTTTTGCATGATTTTTGAAGTTAGACCCTGAAATGTCAGAAAACAGCGTTTCAGCGCAGAACAAAGTTGGTTCAGGCAATGCAAGCTGAATCTTTGTCCCACTTTAAATTTACACTCTGTGCATGAATAAAACCTATTTTGCAACTCAGAGAAACATATCTGAAGGTGTTAGAAGTGTTTTGGATGATTTTTGAAGTTAGACCCTGAAATGTCAGAAAACAGCGTTTCAGCGCAGAACAAAGTTAGTTCAGGCAATGCAAGCTGAATCTCTGTCCCACTTTAACTTTGCAGTCTGTGCATGAATAAAACCTATTTTGCAACACAGAGAAACATATCTGAAGGTGTTAGAAGTGTTTTGCATGATTTTTGAAGTTAGACCCTGAAATGTCAGAAAACAGCGTTTCAGCGCAGAACAAAGTTGGTTCAGGCAATGCAAGCTGAATCTCTGTCCCGCTTTAACTTTGCAGTCTGTGCATGAATAAAACCTATTTTGCAACACAGAGAAACATATCTGAAGGTGTTAGAAGTGTTTTGCATGATTTTTGAAGTTAGACCCTGAAATGTCAGAAAACAGCGTTTCAGCGCAGAACAAAGTTGGTTCAGGCAATGCAAGCTGAATCTCTGTCCAACTTTAAATTTGCAATCTGTGCATGAATAAAACCTATTTTGCAACACAGAGAAACATATCTGAAGGTGTTAGAAGTGTTTTGCATGATTTTTGAAGTTAGACCCTGAAATGTCAGAAAACAGCGTTTCAGCGCAGAACAAAGTTGGTTCAGGCAATGCAAGCTGAATCTCTGTCCAACTTTAAATTTGCAGTCTGTGCATGAATAAAAGCTATTTTGCAACACAGAGAAACATATCTGAAGGTGTTAGAAGTGTTTTGCATGATTTTTGAAGTTAGACCCTGAAATGTCAGAAAACAGCGTTTCAGCGCAGAACAAAGTTGGTTCAGGCAATGCAAGCTGAATCTCTGTCCAACTTTAAATTTGCAGTCTGTGCATGAATAAAAGCTATTTTGCAACACAGAGAAACATATCTGAAGGTGTTAGAAGTGTTTTGCATGATTTTTGAAGTTAGACCCTGAAATGTCAGAAAACAGCGTTTCAGCGCAGAACAAAGTTGGTTCAGGCAATGCAAGCTGAATCTCTGTCCAACTTTAAATTTGCAGTCTGTGCATGAATAAAAGCTATTTTGCAACACAGAGAAACATATCTGAAGGTGTTAGAAGTGTTTTGCATGATTTTTGAAGTTAGACCCTGAAATGTCAGAAAACAGCGTTTCAGCGCAGAACAAAGTTGGTTCAGGCAATGCAAGCTGAATCTCTGTCCAACTTTAAATTTGCAGTCTGTGCATGAATAAAAGCTATTTTGCAACACAGAGAAACATATCTGAAGGTCTTAGAAGTGTTTTGCATGATTTTTGAAGTTAGACCCTGAAATGTCAGAAAACAGCGTTTCAGCGCAGAACAAAGTTGGTTCAGGCAATGCAAGCTGAATCTCTGTCCAACTTTAAATTTGCAATCTGTGCATGAATAAAAGCTATTTTGCAACACAGAGAAACATATCTGAAGGTGTTAGAAGTGTTTTGCATGATTTTTGAAGTTAGACCCTGAAATGTCAGAAAACAGCGTTTCAGCGCAGAACAAAGTTGGTTCAGGCAATGCAAGCTGAATCTCTGTCCAACTTTAAATTTGCAGTCTGTGCATGAATAAAAGCTATTTTGCAACACAGAGAAACATATCTGAAGGTGCTAGAAGTGTTTTGCATGATTTTTGAAGTTAGACCCTGAAATGTCAGAAAACAGCGTTTCAGCGCAGAACAAAGTTGGTTCAGGCAATGCAAGCTGAATCTCTGTCCAACTTTAAATTTGCAATCTGTGCATGAATAAAAGCTATTTTGCAACACAGAGAAACATATCTGAAGGTGTTAGAAGTGTTTTGCATGATTTTTGAAGTTAGACCCTGAAATGTCAGAAAACAGCGTTTCAGCGCAGAACAAAGTTGGTTCAGGCAATGCAAGCTGAATCTTTGTCCCACTTTAAATTTACACTCTGTGCATGAATAAAACCTATTTTGCAACTCAGAGAAACATATCTGAAGGTGTTAGAAGTGTTTTGGATGATTTTTGAAGTTAGACCCTGAAATGTCAGAAAACAGCGTTTCAGCGCAGAACAAAGTTAGTTCAGGCAATGCAAGCTGAATCTCTGTCCCACTTTAACTTTGCAGTCTGTGCATGAATAAAACCTATTTTGCAACACAGAGAAGCATATCTGAAGGTGTTAGAAGTGTTTTGCATGATTTTTGAAGTTAGACCCTGAAATGTCAGAAAACAGCGTTTCAGCGCAGAACAAAGTTGGTTCAGGCAATGCAAGCTGAATCTCTGTCCCGCTTTAACTTTGCAGTCTGTGCATGAATAAAACCTATTTTGCAACACAGAGAAACATATCTGAAGGTGTTAGAAGTGTTTTGCATGATTTTTGAAGTTAGACCCTGAAATGTCAGAAAACAGCGTTTCAGCGCAGAACAAAGTTGGTTCAGGCAATGCAAGCTGAATCTCTGTCCAACTTTAAATTTGCAATCTGTGCATGAATAAAACCTATTTTGCAACACAGAGAAACATATCTGAAGGTGTTAGAAGTGTTTTGCATGATTTTTGAAGTTAGACCCTGAAATGTCAGAAAACAGCGTTTCAGCGCAGAACAAAGTTGGTTCAGGCAATGCAAGCTGAATCTCTGTCCAACTTTAAATTTGCAGTCTGTGCATGAATAAAAGCTATTTTGCAACACAGAGAAACATATCTGAAGGTGTTAGAAGTGTTTTGCATGATTTTTGAAGTTAGACCCTGAAATGTCAGAAAACAGCGTTTCAGCGCAGAACAAAGTTGGTTCAGGCAATGCAAGCTGAATCTCTGTCCAACTTTAAATTTGCAGTCTGTGCATGAATAAAAGCTATTTTGCAACACAGAGAAACATATCTGAAGGTGTTAGAAGTGTTTTGCATGATTTTTGAATTTAGACCCTGAAATGTCAGAAAACAGCGTTTCAGCGCAGAACAAAGTTGGTTCAGGCAATGCAAGCTGAATCTCTGTCCAACTTTAAATTTGCAATCTGTGCATGAATAAAAGCTATTTTGCAACACAGAGAAACATATCTGAAGGTGTTAGAAGTGTTTTGCATGATTTTTGAAGTTAGACCCTGAAATGTCAGAAAACAGCGTTTCAGCGCAGAACAAAGTTGGTTCAGGCAATGCAAGCTGAATCTTTGTCCCACTTTAAATTTACACTCTGTGCATGAATAAAACCTATTTTGCAACTCAGAGAAACATATCTGAAGGTGTTAGAAGTGTTTTGCATGATTTTTGAAGTTAGACCCTGAAATGTCAGAAAACAGCGTTTCAGCGCAGAACAAAGTTAGTTCAGGCAATGCAAGCTGAATCTCTGTCCCACTTTAACTTTGCAGTCTGTGCATGAATAAAACCTATTTTGCAACACAGAGAAACATATCTGAAGGTGTTAGAAGTGTTTTGCATGATTTTTGAAGTTAGACCCTGAAATGTCAGAAAACAGCGTTTCAGCGCAGAACAAAGTTGGTTCAGGCAATGCAAGCTGAATCTCTGTCCAACTTTAAATTTGCAGTCTGTGCATGAATAAAAGCTATTTTGCAACACAGAGAAACATATCTGAAGGTGCTAGAAGTGTTTTGCATGATTTTTGAAGTTAGACCCTGAAATGTCAGAAAACAGCGTTTCAGCGCAGAACAAAGTTGGTTCAGGCAATGCAAGCTGAATCTCTGTCCAACTTTAAATTTGCAATCTGTGCATGAATAAAAGCTATTTTGCAACACAGAGAAACATATCTGAAGGTGTTAGAAGTGTTTTGCATGATTTTTGAAGTTAGACCCTGAAATGTCAGAAAACAGCGTTTCAGCGCAGAACAAAGTTGGTTCAGGCAATGCAAGCTGAATCTTTGTCCCACTTTAAATTTACACTCTGTGCATGAATAAAACCTATTTTGCAACTCAGAGAAACATATCTGAAGGTGTTAGAAGTGTTTTGGATGATTTTTGAAGTTAGACCCTGAAATGTCAGAAAACAGCGTTTCAGCGCAGAACAAAGTTAGTTCAGGCAATGCAAGCTGAATCTCTGTCCCACTTTAACTTTGCAGTCTGTGCATGAATAAAACCTATTTTGCAACACAGAGAAACATATCTGAAGGTGTTAGAAGTGTTTTGCATGATTTTTGAAGTTAGACCCTGAAATGTCAGAAAACAGCGTTTCAGCGCAGAACAAAGTTGGTTCAGGCAATGCAAGCTGAATCTCTGTCCAACTTTAAATTTGCAATCTGTGCATGAATAAAACCTATTTTGCAACACAGAGAAACATATCTGAAGGTGTTAGAAGTGTTTTGCATGATTTTTGAAGTTAGACCCTGAAATGTCAGAAAACAGCGTTTCAGCGCAGAACAAAGTTGGTTCAGGCAATGCAAGCTGAATCTCTGTCCAACTTTAAATTTGCAGTCTGTGCATGAATAAAAGCTATTTTGCAACACAGAGAAACATATCTGAAGGTGTTAGAAGTGTTTTGCATGATTTTTGAAGTTAGACCCTGAAATGTCAGAAAATGATGTTTGATTAAACAAGGTTCAGGAGGAGCACTATCAGATAATCAACCCATTCGGCACAGGTGCAACCTGTTTAACCAATCATTCAATCAGCGCATCCTCTATATATATTACCAGCCGTCTTACCTCCATCCAGCGATAGTTTCTTGGCATTCGGTTTGGCGTTGGTCAAAATATTACAGTCAAAGACTAAACCTGTACCGGGGGTTTTGGATCATCCGTTGCAATCTGTCGGCCTTAGATTGACTTCGCCTCGCTCGACACCACTAGTACCGCACGAGACCCGGCTTTCGAGCGTCGCAGCGACAAGCCTCAGACCAGCCTGGGTCGCGCCCTACTTCTCACCGCAGCAAACCCGACTCGCTTCCCGCTTTGGTTCAACTATTCACCGCTGCCTTTTCCGGCCGCAGCGCTTCATGTAGTCAGACCACCAGCTCTCGTAGCAGTCGCTAGCGAGAGACGGGCCGTGTTGTTAATTATTTTTAGGTAAGTTTAGTGGACGGTATACGGCGTATACCCACTATTTAAAACCCCTTTTGATGTGCATTATTCAGTAACGTTAGTGTTCCGCATTAGCCAAAATCATGACAGTCTACCACATCCAGTCATATGTGAATAAATGTAAATATTCGCTAAAGACAGTGATAATGCAGCCAGGACCGTGGCGCCGGCTTGCTACAGTATGAAATGTATTTGATGATTGCGCCTAATACGCCCGCTCCCTAGTCATTTGAATCACTACAAAAACAACACCTTACAAAGAAAACTAGTAAGATTTTTACGATCAAACGTTTCTTAAACCAGCGAACCCCTGTAAACATTTTAGTCCAAGGATCCAGTAATGCGTTCAAATAGAAAGTTAAAAACGAAATTCATAAACGAAGCGTATGGCCACTTCTCCAGGCATTACTACACCACTTGTTAAGCCGCTAAAGGCAGTCAGTTGTTGCTAAAAGCCGATAAACAATGCGATGCATAATTTGTTCATGTCATTTCGTAACCAGAACACAAATGAAATTATTAAACTTTTCTGTGCGTGATGTTTCAGTATTGTAGCTGGGTTTTTAAATTACACATTGTACTCCGAGATAAATAAGATAAGGATTATAGAAAATAAACTGTGTTCTTAAATTAACAATTTTGAAGTGGCAAACTAACAACTAAGGCGCATCATAAGGCAACCATTAATATTTTTGTTGAGTTCAACTATAGCAACCTACCGGTATTTAGACTTTTTTCACACACACACAATCTCAAGGTAAAGTTTGTTCCGCTACAGGTCTGCACCTGTCGTATGCCCTCGTTTAAAATAATGCCTCTTACCTTTTCTGTTTATCAAAGTGTTGTTATCAACAAAGACACGTTTTACTAGTTTGTAATATACATGTTCATTCAGGCTGCTGACCGCTGACAAAATAATATGCTCAATAGCGCCAGCTGGTTTCTGTTTTCAAACTCTGGTCAATTTGAGCGTGTTTTCTCAATTTACTCTGTTAAATTATTACAGCATTTATATCCAAATGCACATTTTTCCAAAGAATAAATTATACTTCTCCTGTCGATGCATAAATTTAAGAAATAAGCTTAACAAATTGTATTATGATTTTGTCATGTTTATTCCTGGGCGCATTATTCAACGTACATTCACACTGTCACGTTAATAATGCGAAGGAGAGCTCGTACTATACACAATATTTTAATAATAATAATAATAATAATAAAAAAAAAATAAAAAAATAAAAAAAGTCATAACGCACAGCCAGCACAAATAGACAGAACGGTAAATAATGTACTTGATTATAAGCACCCATGTTCAGAATTAATAGACACAGTATCTATGATGACCCAAAGCCGACAACGTTTTAGAAGAAATGTTTGCTCTTTGAAGAAGTAAAACATCGGTATGTATCATAGCACCACAAACCACTCCCCTTTCCCGTGACCCAAAGCTAAAACAGCGAAAACAAACATAAGGCTGCCTCCGCAAGCTGTAAAGGCTGCACAGACTCTCCAGCATTTTCTTCCGCACATCTCAAGCTTCAGTGACCTACAGCTACAGCAGCCGAAACAAAAGCGAAGTTGCTTCCGCTTGCAACAAGCCTTAACATCTCAGTGTTTTCCTCCCGTTACTTCTAATCCCTTTTCCTTTTCAGTGGCCTACAGCTCCCATAGCAGACGCTAGTGCGAGGCCGCTTTCACTTGCTGTGCAGGCTACACAGGCTCTTCAAGATGTCTCAAACCGTACTCGCTTCCCAATGAAGGAGGCATGAGGCTGTCTGTGTTTGCCACCTAGGCCCACACATCTCAGACTTTTCCTCCTGTTACTAATAACCTCTTTCTTTTCAGTGGCATCCAGCTCCCATAGCAGACACTAGCCCTATTTAAGTATGAGGCTACCTCCCTGACAATTGCGGCCCATGCTCCTCTCCCTCACAGCTTTCTACTTCATTCAAAATAATGTTGTCTTTCTCCAGGTCAAGTTCTGGCTCTTAAGCATCAGGATGAAGCAGGTCATCAGCAAGCCTAGGCCGCGCCCCAGACTCGGCCACTCCTCACACTGCACGCTATCATGGCTTTTTCTCCTATATTTCCCATGCCTTTCCTTCTATCTCCTGCAGCAGACGCTAGAGTGAAGCTGCCTCCGCTGGCCGCTCAAGACCTCTTACTCTTACCCTCCTGCTACTCCTTTTCCCTATCAGTAACCAGGGGCTAATCCATGCGTGAGGCTGCCTCCACAAACTGTTATAGCACCGCCCTATCTTCATTCTGATCCTTCTTTTCAATCTAAACCTTGGTATTATTCACAGCAGTCCCACTACTTACTCCACTGAATGCTGTCGCTCTGGAACCACCCCCTGGGCCTAATATCATCAAGTTCCAGATTCTTGCAAAAAATTCAGAGCACTGGATCTGGAGGCGGGCCAATCGCCAACCCCAGTACCTCACTATTCGCAACTCATATTCCCATAACTCATCCCTTGAAACCGCTCCTTGACACGTCACTCGACTTTATCCTCCAAGCAATTTCTTTGGCTTGGAGATTTTCGGAAACCACAATAACGTCTAAATTCAACGGCATCAGATTTACTACGAAAGGCTACTACATTGACATTTAACCTCCTTTCTCTAATTTAACTTTATCACACCCCTTTTATTACTTTCAATTTGGGGACGCGCAAGCTAAATCTGCACTGTATCCTCAATTTGTCGTCGACTCAAACCACCCCGTTGTATGTTAAATTTAATCATTGTCACCACCAGCCGTCAAATTCAATTTCTTATTTAGCATCGGACGGGGCTCCCCCTTCCGGTGCAGCAGGGCCGCGGCTCCCTTCGGTCACGGCGTGAGCCCTCCGTCTGTCATTCGGGTTACGCTGCCTACTCGACGGCGGATGTGCTCTCCCTGCCGGTGCAGCAGAGTCGTGGCTCCCTTCGGTCGCAGTGGGAACCCCTCATCCGACGCTCGTCGCCTCGCAAGGGGGTCTCTCCCTTCCGGTGCAGCAGAGCCGCAGCTCCCTTCGGAAGAAGTGAGAGTCCCTCCATCAATCGCCTATTTTATTGCCTATCCAGCATCGGACGGGGCTCCCCCTTCCGGTGCAGCAGGGCCGCGGCTCCCTTCGGTCACGGCGTGAGCCCTCCGTCTGTCATTCGGGTTACGCTGCCTACTCGACGGCGGATGTGCTCTCCCTGCCGGTGCAGCAGAGTCGCGGCTCCCTTCGGTTGCAGTGGGAGCCCTCCATCCGACGCTCCCCTCAAGGGGGACTCTCCCTTCCGATGCAGCAGAGCCGCAGCTCCCTTCGAAAACAGTGAGAGTCCCTTTATCAATCGCCTATTTTATTGCCTATCCAGCGTCGGACGGGGCTCTCTCTCTTCCGGTGCAGCAGGGCCGCGGCTCCCTTCGGTCGCAGCGGGAGCCCTCCATCCGACGCTCCCCTCAAGGGGGACTCTCCCTTCCGGTGCAGCAGAGCCGCAGCTCCCTTCGGAAGCAGTGAGAGTCCCTTCATCAATCGCCGATTTTATTGCCTATCCAGCGTCGGACGGGGCTCTTCCGGTGCAGCAGGGCCGCGGCTCCCTTCGGTCGCAGTGTGAGCCCTCCGTCTGTCACACGTTACGCTGCGTACTCTACAGCGGACGGGCTCTCCCTCCCGGTGCAGCAGAGTCGCGGCCCCCTTCGGTTGCAGTAAGAGCCCTCCATCCGACGCGCCAACCCCCGCCTCGCAAGGGGGACTCTTCCTTCCGGTGCAGCAGAGCCGCAGCTCCCTTCGGAAGCAGAAGGGGTCCCTCCATCAATCGCTTTATTTTTACACATTCAGCATCGGAATGGGATCCCCCTCCCGGTGCAGCAGGGCCGCGGCTCCCTTCGGTCGCAGTGTGGGGCCTTCCGTCTGTCACACGAGTTACGCTGCGTACTCGGCAGCGGACAGACTCTCCCTCCCGGTGCAGCAGAGTCGCGGCTCCCTTCGGTAGCGTGGGGGCCCTCCATCCGACGCACCTCGCAAGGGGGACTCTCCCTTCCGGTGCAGCAGAGCCGCAGCTCCCTTCGGAAGCAGTGAGGGTCCCTCCACCAATCGTCTTGATTCATATAAAAAAATAAAAATAAAAATAAAAATAAAAAAAATAAATAAAAATAAAACAAAACCCGCCTCGCAAGGGGGACTCTTCCTTCCGGTGCAGCAGAGCCGCAGCTCCCTTCGGAAGCAGAAGGGGTCCCTCCATCAATCGCTTTATTTTTACACATTCAGCATCGGACTGGGCTCCCTCTTCCGGTGCAGCAGGGCCGTGGCTCCCTTCGGTCGCGGCGTGAGCCCTCCGTCTGTCAGCCGAGTTACGCTGCGTACTCTACAGCGGACGGGCTCTCCCCGCCGGTGCAGCAGAGTCACGGCTCCCTTCGGTCACAGTGGGAGCCCTCCATCCGAGGCACCTCGCAAGGGAGACCCTCCCTTCCGGTGCAGCAGAGCCGAAGCTCCCTTCGGAAGCAGTGAGGGTCCCTCCACCAATCGCCTCATATTTTGCCCATTTCAGGGTCGGACTAGGCCCCCTCCTTCCGGTGCAGCAGAGTCGTGGCTCCCTTCGGTCGCAGTGTGAGCCCCCTATCCGTCGCTCGAGTTACGCTGCGTACTCGACGACGGGTGGGCTTTCCCTCCCGGTGCAGCAGAGTCGCGGCTCCCTTCGGTCGCAGCTAGGGGGCCACATCCGACCATCGAATCGTTTATAAAAAAAATTAAAAAAATAAATAATTGGCACTCTCCTCCTTTTCCTTACATAAATTTAGTTCTACGCATATTTTGGGGGGGCTACCTAAATTTCTTGCTTCGTGGCAGCTGTCCTATGCATAAAAGCTTCTTTGGGGAGTTCTCTGGTTCCGGCCTGTATTCCGGCCCGGAACCCTTCCCCAGGACAGCACGCCAAAATATGCTTAATACTCGCTCAAGCAGATTAGATGTAAGGGCGAACTCGTGAAATGATGTTTGATTAAACAAGGTTCAGGAGGAGCACGATCAGATAATCAACCCATTCGGCACAGGTGCAACCTGTTTAACCAATCATTCAATCAGCGCATCCTCTATATATATTACCAGCCGTCTTACCTCCATCCAGCGATAGTTTCTTGGCATCCCTCCTCCACCCCTACTCCCCACTTCTAATCTGTTTCGATCCTACACTAGCAGGGGGAGTTCTCTGGTTCCGGCCTGTATTCCGGCCCGGAACCCTTCCCCAGGACAGCACGCCAAAATATGCTTAATACTCGCTCAAGCAGATTAGATGTAAGGGCGAACTCGTGAAACAGCGTTTCAGCGCAGAACAAAGTTGGTTCAGGCAATGCAAGCTGAATCTCTGTCCAACTTTAAATTTGCAATCTGTGCATGAATAAAACCTATTTTGCAACACAGAGAAACATATCTGAAGGTGTTAGAAGTGTTTTGCATGATTTTTGAAGTTAGACCCTGAAATGTCAGAAAACAGCGTTTCAGCGCAGAACAAAGTTGGTTCAGGCAATGCAAGCTGAATCTTTGTCCCACTTTAAATTTACACTCTGTGCATGAATAAAACCTATTTTGCAACTCAGAGAAACATATCTGAAGGTGTTAGAAGTGTTTTGCATGATTTTTGAAGTTAGACCCTGAAATGTCAGAAAACAGCGTTTCAGCGCAGAACAAAGTTAGTTCAGGCAATGCAAGCTGAATCTCTGTCCCACTTTAACTTTGCAGTCTGTGCATGAATAAAACCTATTTTGCAACACAGAGAAACATATCTGAAGGTGTTAGAAGTGTTTTGCATGATTTTTGAAGTTAGACCCTGAAATGTCAGAAAACAGCGTTTCAGCGCAGAACAAAGTTGGTTCAGGCAATGCAAGCTGAATCTCTGTCCAACTTTAAATTTGCAATCTGTGCATGAATAAAACCTATTTTGCAACACAGAGAAACATATCTGAAGGTGTTAGAAGTGTTTTGCATGATTTTTGAAGTTAGACCCTGAAATGTCAGAAAACAGCGTTTCAGCGCAGAACAAAGTTGGTTCAGGCAATGCAAGCTGAATCTCTGTCCAACTTTAAATTTGCAGTCTGTGCATGAATAAAAGCTATTTTGCAACACAGAGAAACATATCTGAAGGTGTTAGAAGTGTTTTGCATGATTTTTGAAGTTAGACCCTGAAATGTCAGAAAACAGCGTTTCAGCGCAGAACAAAGTTGGTTCAGGCAATGCAAGCTGAATCTCTGTCCAACTTTAAATTTGCAGTCTGTGCATGAATAAAAGCTATTTTGCAACACAGAGAAACATATCTGAAGGTGTTAGAAGTGTTTTGCATGATTTTTGAAGTTAGACCCTGAAATGTCAGAAAACAGCGTTTCAGCGCAGAACAAAGTTGGTTCAGGCAATGCAAGCTGAATCTCTGTCCAACTTTAAATTTGCAATCTGTGCATGAATAAAAGCTATTTTGCAACACAGAGAAACATATCTGAAGGTGTTAGAAGTGTTTTGCATGATTTTTGAAGTTAGACCCTGAAATGTCAGAAAACAGCGTTTCAGCGCAGAACAAAGTTGGTTCAGGCAATGCAAGCTGAATCTCTGTCCAACTTTAAATTTGCAGTCTGTGCATGAATAAAACCTATTTTGCAACACAGAGAAACATATCTGAAGGTGTTAGAAGTGTTTTGCATGATTTTTGAAGTTAGACCCTGAAATGTCAGAAAACAGCGTTTCAGCGCAGAACAAAGTTGGTTCAGGCAATGCAAGCTGAATCTTTGTCCCACTTTAACTTTGCAGTCTGTGCATGAATAAAACCTATTTTGCAACACAGAGAAACATATCTGAAGGTGTTAGAAGTGTTTTGCATGATTTTTGAAGTTAGACCCTGAAATGTCAGAAAACAGCGTTTCAGCGCAGAACAAAGTTGGTTCAGGCAATGCAAGCTGAATCTCTGTCCAACTTTAAATTTGCAATCTGTGCATGAATAAAACCTATTTTGCAACACAGAGAAACATATCTGAAGGTGTTAGAAGTGTTTTGCATGATTTTTGAAGTTAGACCCTGAAATGTCAGAAAACAGCGTTTCAGCGCAGAACAAAGTTGGTTCAGGCAATGCAAGCTGAATCTCTGTCCAACTTTAAATTTGCAGTCTGTGCATGAATAAAAGCTATTTTGCAACACAGAGAAACATATCTGAAGGTGTTAGAAGTGTTTTGCATGATTTTTGAAGTTAGACCCTGAAATGTCAGAAAACAGCGTTTCAGCGCAGAACAAAGTTGGTTCAGGCAATGCAAGCTGAATCTCTGTCCAACTTTAAATTTGCAGTCTGTGCATGATAAAAGCTATTTTGCAACACAGAGAAACATATCTGAAGGTGTTAGAAGTGTTTTGCATGATTTTTGAAGTTAGATCCTGAAATGTCAGAAAACAGCGTTTCAGCGCAGAACAAAGTTGGTTCAGGCAATGCAAGCTGAATCTCTGTCCAACTTTAAATTTGCAATCTGTGCATGAAAAAAAGCTATTTTGCAACACAGAGAAACATATCTGAAGGTGTTAGAAGTGTTTTGCATGATTTTTGAAGTTAGACCCTGAAATGTCAGAAAACAGCGTTTCAGCGCAGAACAAAGTTGGTTCAGGCAATGCAAGCTGAATCTCTGTCCCGCTTTAACTTTGCAGTCTGTGCATGAATAAAACCTATTTTGCAACACAGAGAAACATATCTGAAGGTGTTAGAAGTGTTTTGCATGATTTTTGAAGTTAGACCCTGAAATGTCAGAAAACAGCGTTTCAGCGCAGAACAAAGTTAGTTCAGGCAATGCAAGCTGAATCTCTGTCCCACTTTAACTTTGCAGTCTGTGCATGAATAAAAGCTATTTTGCAACACAGAGAAACATATCTGAAGGTGTTAGAAGTGTTTTGCATGATTTTTGAAGTTAGACCCTGAAATGTCAGAAAACAGCGTTTCAGCGCAGAACAAAGTTGGTTCAGGCAATGCAAGCTGAATCTCTGTCCAACTTTAAATTTGCAATCTGTGCATGAATAAAACCTATTTTGCAACACAGAGAAACATATCTGAAGGTGTTAGAAGTGTTTTGCATGATTTTTGAAGTTAGACCCTGAAATGTCAGAAAACAGCGTTTCAGCGCAGAACAAAGTTGGTTCAGGCAATGCAAGCTGAATCTTTGTCCCACTTTAAATTTACACTCTGTGCATGAATAAAACCTATTTTGCAACTCAGAGAAACATATCTCAAGGTGTTAGAAGTGTTTTGCATGATTTTTGAAGTTAGACCCTGAAATGTCAGAAAACAGCGTTTCAGCGCAGAACAAAGTTAGTTCAGGCAATGCAAGCTGAATCTCTGTCCCACTTTAACTTTGCAGTCTGTGCATGAATAAAACCTATTTTGCAACACAGAGAAACATATCTGAAGGTGTTAGAAGTGTTTTGCATGATTTTTGAAGTTAGACCCTGAAATGTCAGAAAACAGTGTTTCAGCGCAGAACAAAGTTGGTTCAGGCAATGCAAGCTGAATCTCTGTCCAACTTTAAATTTGCAGTCTGTGCATGAATAAAACCTATTTTGCAACACAGAGAAACATATCTGAAGGTGTTAGAAGTGTTTTGCATGATTTTTGAAGTTAGACCCTGAAATGTCAGAAAACAGCGTTTCAGCGCAGAACAAAGTTGGTTCAGGCAATGCAAGCTGAATCTCTGTCCAACTTTAAATGTGCAGTCTCTGCATGAATAAAAGCTATTTTGCAACACAGAGAAACATGTCTGAAGGTGTTAGAAGTGTTTTGCATGATTTTTGAAGTTAGACCCTGAAATGTCAGAAAACAGCGTTTCAGTGCGGAACAAAGTTGGTTCAGGCAATGCAAGCTGAATCTCTGTCCAACTTTAAATTTGCAGTCTGTGCATGAATAAAAGCTATTTTGCAACACAGAGAAACATATCTGAAGGTGTTAGAAGTGTTTTGCATGATTTTTGAAGTTAGACCCTGAAATGTCAGAAAACAGCGTTTCAGCGCAGAACAAAGTTGGTTCAGGCAATGCAAGCTGAATCTCTGTCCAACTTTAAATTTGCAATCTGTGCATGAATAAAAGCTATTTTGCAACACAGAGAAACATATCTGAAGGTGTTAGAAGTGTTTTGCATGATTTTTGAAGTTAGACCCTGAAATGTCAGAAAACAGCGTTTCAGCGCAGAACAAAGTTGGTTCAGGCAATGCAAGCTGAATCTCTGTCCAACTTTAAATTTGCAGTCTGTGCATGAATAAAACCTATTTTGCAACACAGAGAAACATATCTGAAGGTGTTAGAAGTGTTTTGCATGATTTTTGAAGTTAGACCCTGAAATGTCAGAAAACAGCGTTTCAGCGCAGAACAAAGTTGGTTCAGGCAATGCAAGCTGAATCTCTGTCCAACTTTAAATTTGCAATCTGTGCATGAATAAAAGCTATTTTGCAACACAGAGAAACATATCTGAAGGTGTTAGAAGTGTTTTGCATGATTTTTGAAGTTAGACCCTGAAATGTCAGAAAACAGCGTTTCAGCGCAGAACAAAGTTGGTTCAGGCAATGCAAGCTGAATCTCTGTCCAACTTTAAATTTGCAGTCTGTGCATGAATAAAACCTATTTTGCAACACAGAGAAACATATCTGAAGGTGTTAGAAGTGTTTTGCATGATTTTTGAAGTTAGACCCTGAAATGTCAGAAAACAGCGTTTCAGCGCAGAACAAAGTTGGTTCAGGCAATGCAAGCTGAATCTTTGTCCCACTTTAACTTTGCAGTCTGTGCATGAATAAAACCTATTTTGCAACACAGAGAAACATATCTGAAGGTGTTAGAAGTGTTTTGCATGATTTTTGAAGTTAGACCCTGAAATGTCAGAAAACAGCGTTTCAGCGCAGAACAAAGTTGGTTCAGGCAATGCAAGCTGAATCTCTGTCCAACTTTAAATTTGCAATCTGTGCATGAATAAAACCTATTTTGCAACACAGAGAAACATATCTGAAGGTGTTAGAAGTGTTTTGCATGATTTTTGAAGTTAGACCCTGAAATGTCAGAAAACATCGTTTCAGCGCAGAACAAAGTTGGTTCAGGCAATGCAAGCTGAATCTCTGTCCAACTTTAAATTTGCAGTCTGTGCATGAATAAAAGCTATTTTGCAACACAGAGAAACATGTCTGAAGGTGTTAGAAGTGTTTTGCATGATTTTTGAAGTTAGACCCTGAAATGTCAGAAAACAGCGTTTCAGTGCAGAACAAAGTTGGTTCAGGCAATGCAAGCTGAATCTCTGTCCAACTTTAAATTTGCAGTCTGTGCATGAATAAAAGCTATTTTGCAACACAGAGAAACATATCTGAAGGTGTTAGAAGTGTTTTGCATGATTTTTGAAGTTAGACCCTGAAATGTCAGAAAACAGCGTTTCAGCGCAGAACAAAGTTGGTTCAGGCAATGCAAGCTGAATCTCTGTCCAACTTTAAATTTGCAGTCTGTGCATGAATAAAAGCTATTTTGCAACACAGAGAAACATATCTGAAGGTGTTAGAAGTGTTTTGCATGATTTTTGAAGTTAGACCCTGAAATGTCAGAAAACAGCGTTTCAGCGCAGAACAAAGTTGGTTCAGGCAATGCAAGCTGAATCTCTGTCCAACTTTAAATTTGCAATCTGTGCATGAATAAAAGCTATTTTGCAACACAGAGAAACATATCTGAAGGTGTTAGAAGTGTTTTGCATGATTTTTGAAGTTAGACCCTGAAATGTCAGAAAACAGCGTTTCAGCGCAGAACAAAG
This sequence comes from Garra rufa, assembly GCF_049309525.1. Classification (NCBI taxonomy): domain Eukaryota; kingdom Metazoa; phylum Chordata; class Actinopteri; order Cypriniformes; family Cyprinidae; genus Garra; species Garra rufa. The sequence goes on from NW_027394291.1 coordinate 296,372, forward strand.
TTGGTTCAGGCAATGCAAGCTGAATCTTTGTCCCACTTTAACTTTGCAGTCTGTGCATGAATAAAACCTATTTTGCAACACAGAGAAACATATCTGAAGGTGTTAGAAGTGTTTTGCATGATTTTTGAAGTTAGACCCTGAAATGTCAGAAAACAGCGTTTCAGCGCAGAACAAAGTTGGTTCAGGCAATGCAAGCTGAATCTCTGTCCAACTTTAAATTTGCAATCTGTGCATGAATAAAACCTATTTTGCAACACAGAGAAACATATCTGAAGGTGTTAGAAGTGTTTTGCATGATTTTTGAAGTTAGACCCTGAAATGTCAGAAAACAGCGTTTCAGCGCAGAACAAAGTTGGTTCAGGCAATGCAAGCTGAATCTCTGTCCAACTTTAAATTTGCAGTCTGTGCATGAATAAAAGCTATTTTGCAACACAGAGAAACATATCTGAAGGTCTTAGAAGTGTTTTGCATGATTTTTGAAGTTAGACCCTGAAATGTCAGAAAACAGCGTTTCAGCGCAGAACAAAGTTGGTTCAGGCAATGCAAGCTGAATCTCTGTCCAACTTTAAATTTGCAATCTGTGCATGAATAAAAGCTATTTTGCAACACAGAGAAACATATCTGAAGGTGTTAGAAGTGTTTTGCATGATTTTTGAAGTTAGACCCTGAAATGTCAGAAAACAGCGTTTCAGCGCAGAACAAAGTTGGTTCAGGCAATGCAAGCTGAATCTCTGTCCAACTTTAAATTTGCAGTCTGTGCATGAATAAAACCTATTTTGCAACACAGAGAAACATATCTGAAGGTGTTAGAAGTGTTTTGCATGATTTTTGAAGTTAGACCCTGAAATGTCAGAAAACAGCGTTTCAGCGCAGAACAAAGTTGGTTCAGGCAATGCAAGCTGAATCTTTGTCCCACTTTAACTTTGCAGTCTGTGCATTAATAAAACCTATTTTGCAACACAGAGAAACATATCTGAAGGTGTTAGAAGTGTTTTGCATGATTTTTGAAGTTAGACCCTGAAATGTCAGAAAACAGCGTTTCAGCGCAGAACAAAGTTGGTTCAGGCAATGCAAGCTGAATCTCTGTCCAACTTTAAATTTGCAATCTGTGCATGAATAAAACCTATTTTGCAACACAGAGAAACATATCTGAAGGTGTTAGAAGTGTTTTGCATGATTTTTGAAGTTAGACCCTGAAATGTCAGAAAACAGCGTTTCAGCGCAGAACAAAGTTGGTTCAGGCAATGCAAGCTGAATCTCTGTCCAACTTTAAATTTGCAGTCTGTGCATGAATAAAAGCTATTTTGCAACACAGAGAAACATATCTGAAGGTGTTAGAAGTGTTTTGCATGATTTTTGAAGTTAGACCCTGAAATGTCAGAAAACAGCGTTTCAGCGCAGAACAAAGTTGGTTCAGGCAATGCAAGCTGAATCTCTGTCCAACTTTAAATTTGCAGTCTGTGCATGAATAAAAGCTATTTTGCAACACAGAGAAACATATCTGAAGGTCTTAGAAGTGTTTTGCATGATTTTTGAAGTTAGACCCTGAAATGTCAGAAAACAGCGTTTCAGCGCAGAACAAAGTTGGTTCAGGCAATGCAAGCTGAATCTCTGTCCAACTTTAAATTTGCAATCTGTGCATGAATAAAAGCTATTTTGCAACACAGAGAAACATATCTGAAGGTGTTAGAAGTGTTTTGCATGATTTTTGAAGTTAGACCCTGAAATGTCAGAAAACAGCGTTTCAGCGCAGAACAAAGTTGGTTCAGGCAATGCAAGCTGAATCTCTGTCCAACTTTAAATTTGCAGTCTGTGCATGAATAAAACCTATTTTGCAACACAGAGAAACATATCTGAAGGTGTTAGAAGTGTTTTGCATGATTTTTGAAGTTAGACCCTGAAATGTCAGAAAACAGCGTTTCAGCGCAGAACAAAGTTGGTTCAGGCAATGCAAGCTGAATCTTTGTCCCACTTTAACTTTGCAGTCTGTGCATGAATAAAACCTATTTTGCAACACAGAGAAACATATCTGAAGGTGTTAGAAGTGTTTTGCATGATTTTTGAAGTTAGACCCTGAAATGTCAGAAAACAGCGTTTCAGCGCAGAACAAAGTTGGTTCAGGCAATGCAAGCTGAATCTCTGTCCAACTTTAAATTTGCAATCTGTGCATGAATAAAACCTATTTTGCAACACAGAGAAACATATCTGAAGGTGTTAGAAGTGTTTTGCATGATTTTTGAAGTTAGACCCTGAAATGTCAGAAAACAGCGTTTCAGCGCAGAACAAAGTTGGTTCAGGCAATGCAAGCTGAATCTCTGTCCAACTTTAAATTTGCAGTCTGTGCATGAATAAAAGCTATTTTGCAACACAGAGAAACATATCTGAAGGTGTTAGAAGTGTTTTGCATGATTTTTGAAGTTAGACCCTGAAATGTCAGAAAACAGCGTTTCAGCGCAGAACAAAGTTGGTTCAGGCAATGCAAGCTGAATCTCTGTCCAACTTTAAATTTGCAGTCTGTGCATGAATAAAAGCTATTTTGCAACACAGAGAAACATATCTGAAGGTGTTAGAAGTGTTTTGCATGATTTTTGAAGTTAGATCCTGAAATGTCAGAAAACAGCGTTTCAGCGCAGAACAAAGTTGGTTCAGGCAATGCAAGCTGAATCTCTGTCCAACTTTAAATTTGCAATCTGTGCATGAAAAAAAGCTATTTTGCAACACAGAGAAACATATCTGAAGGTGTTAGAAGTGTTTTGCATGATTTTTGAAGTTAGACCCTGAAATGTCAGAAAACAGCGTTTCAGCGCAGAACAAAGTTGGTTCAGGCAATGCAAGCTGAATCTCTGTCCCGCTTTAACTTTGCAGTCTGTGCATGAATAAAACCTATTTTGCAACACAGAGAAACATATCTGAAGGTGTTAGAAGTGTTTTGCATGATTTTTGAAGTTAGACCCTGAAATGTCAGAAAACAGCGTTTCAGCGCAGAACAAAGTTAGTTCAGGCAATGCAAGCTGAATCTCTGTCCCACTTTAACTTTGCAGTCTGTGCATGAATAAAAGCTATTTTGCAACACAGAGAAACATATCTGAAGGTGTTAGAAGTGTTTTGCATGATTTTTGAAGTTAGACCCTGAAATGTCAGAAAACAGCGTTTCAGCGCAGAACAAAGTTGGTTCAGGCAATGCAAGCTGAATCTCTGTCCAACTTTAAATTTGCAAACTGTGCATGAATAAAACCTATTTTGCAACACAGAGAAACATATCTGAAGGTGTTAGAAGTGTTTTGCATGATTTTTGAAGTTAGACCCTGAAATGTCAGAAAACAGCGTTTCAGCGCAGAACAAAGTTGGTTCAGGCAATGCAAGCTGAATCTTTGTCCCACTTTAAATTTACACTCTGTGCATGAATAAAACCTATTTTGCAACTCAGAGAAACATATCTGAAGGTGTTAGAAGTGTTTTGCATGATTTTTGAAGTTAGACCCTGAAATGTCAGAAAACAGCGTTTCAGCGCAGAACAAAGTTAGTTCAGGCAATGCAAGCTGAATCTCTGTCCCACTTTAACTTTGCAGTCTGTGCATGAATAAAACCTATTTTGCAACACAGAGAAACATATCTGAAGGTGTTAGAAGTGTTTTGCATGATTTTTGAAGTTAGACCCTGAAATGTCAGAAAACAGCGTTTCAGCGCAGAACAAAGTTGGTTCAGGCAATGCAAGCTGAATCTCTGTCCAACTTTAAATTTGCAGTCTGTGCATGAATAAAAGCTATTTTGCAACACAGAGAAACATATCTGAAGGTGTTAGAAGTGTTTTGCATGATTTTTGAAGTTAGACCCTGAAATGTCAGAAAACAGCGTTTCAGCGCAGAACAAAGTTGGTTCAGGCAATGCAAGCTGAATCTTTGTCCCACTTTAAATTTACACTCTGTGCATGAATAAAACCTATTTTGCAACTCAGAGAAACATATCTCAAGGTGTTAGAAGTGTTTTGCATGATTTTTGAAGTTAGACCCTGAAATGTCAGAAAACAGCGTTTCAGCGCAGAACAAAGTTAGTTCAGGCAATGCAAGCTGAATCTCTGTCCCACTTTAACTTTGCAGTCTGTGCATGAATAAAACCTATTTTGCAACACAGAGAAACATATCTGAAGGTGTTAGAAGTGTTTTGCATGATTTTTGAAGTTAGACCCTGAAATGTCAGAAAACAGTGTTTCAGCGCAGAACAAAGTTGGTTCAGGCAATGCAAGCTGAATCTCTGTCCAACTTTAAATTTGCAGTCTGTGCATGAATAAAACCTATTTTGCAACACAGAGAAACATATCTGAAGGTGTTAGAAGTGTTTTGCATGATTTTTGAAGTTAGACCCTGAAATGTCAGAAAACAGCGTTTCAGCGCAGAACAAAGTTGGTTCAGGCAATGCAAGCTGAATCTCTGTCCAACTTTAAATGTGCAGTCTCTGCATGAATAAAAGCTATTTTGCAACACAGAGAAACATGTCTGAAGGTGTTAGAAGTGTTTTGCATGATTTTTGAAGTTAGACCCTGAAATGTCAGAAAACAGCGTTTCAGTGCGGAACAAAGTTGGTTCAGGCAATGCAAGCTGAATCTCTGTCCAACTTTAAATTTGCAGTCTGTGCATGAATAAAAGCTATTTTGCAACACAGAGAAACATATCTGAAGGTGTTAGAAGTGTTTTGCATGATTTTTGAAGTTAGACCCTGAAATGTCAGAAAACAGCGTTTCAGCGCAGAACAAAGTTGGTTCAGGCAATGCAAGCTGAATCTCTGTCCAACTTTAAATTTGCAATCTGTGCATGAATAAAAGCTATTTTGCAACACAGAGAAACATATCTGAAGGTGTTAGAAGTGTTTTGCATGATTTTTGAAGTTAGACCCTGAAATGTCAGAAAACAGCGTTTCAGCGCAGAACAAAGTTGGTTCAGGCAATGCAAGCTGAATCTCTGTCCAACTTTAAATTTGCAGTCTGTGCATGAATAAAACCTATTTTGCAACACAGAGAAACATATCTGAAGGTGTTAGAAGTGTTTTGCATGATTTTTGAAGTTAGACCCTGAAATGTCAGAAAACAGCGTTTCAGCGCAGAACAAAGTTGGTTCAGGCAATGCAAGCTGAATCTCTGTCCAACTTTAAATTTGCAATCTGTGCATGAATAAAAGCTATTTTGCAACACAGAGAAACATATCTGAAGGTGTTAGAAGTGTTTTGCATGATTTTTGAAGTTAGACCCTGAAATGTCAGAAAACAGCGTTTCAGCGCAGAACAAAGTTGGTTCAGGCAATGCAAGCTGAATCTCTGTCCAACTTTAAATTTGCAGTCTGTGCATGAATAAAACCTATTTTGCAACACAGAGAAACATATCTGAAGGTGTTAGAAGTGTTTTGCATGATTTTTGAAGTTAGACCCTGAAATGTCAGAAAACAGCGTTTCAGCGCAGAACAAAGTTGGTTCAGGCAATGCAAGCTGAATCTTTGTCCCACTTTAACTTTGCAGTCTGTGCATGAATAAAACCTATTTTGCAACACAGAGAAACATATCTGAAGGTGTTAGAAGTGTTTTGCATGATTTTTGAAGTTAGACCCTGAAATGTCAGAAAACAGCGTTTCAGCGCAGAACAAAGTTGGTTCAGGCAATGCAAGCTGAATCTCTGTCCAACTTTAAATTTGCAATCTGTGCATGAATAAAACCTATTTTGCAACACAGAGAAACATATCTGAAGGTGTTAGAAGTGTTTTGCATGATTTTTGAAGTTAGACCCTGAAATGTCAGAAAACAGCGTTTCAGCGCAGAACAAAGTTGGTTCAGGCAATGCAAGCTGAATCTCTGTCCAACTTTAAATTTGCAGTCTGTGCATGAATAAAAGCTATTTTGCAACACAGAGAAACATGTCTGAAGGTGTTAGAAGTGTTTTGCATGATTTTTGAAGTTAGACCCTGAAATGTCAGAAAACAGCGTTTCAGTGCAGAACAAAGTTGGTTCAGGCAATGCAAGCTGAATCTCTGTCCAACTTTAAATTTGCAGTCTGTGCATGAATAAAAGCTATTTTGCAACACAGAGAAACATATCTGAAGGTGTTAGAAGTGTTTTGCATGATTTTTGAAGTTAGACCCTGAAATGTCAGAAAACAGCGTTTCAGCGCAGAACAAAGTTGGTTCAGGCAATGCAAGCTGAATCTCTGTCCAACTTTAAATTTGCAGTCTGTGCATGAATAAAAGCTATTTTGCAACACAGAGAAACATATCTGAAGGTGTTAGAAGTGTTTTGCATGATTTTTGAAGTTAGACCCTGAAATGTCAGAAAACAGCGTTTCAGCGCAGAACAAAGTTGGTTCAGGCAATGCAAGCTGAATCTCTGTCCAACTTTAAATTTGCAATCTGTGCATGAATAAAAGCTATTTTGCAACACAGAGAAACATATCTGAAGGTGTTAGAAGTGTTTTGCATGATTTTTGAAGTTAGACCCTGAAATGTCAGAAAACAGCGTTTCAGCGCAGAACAAAGTTGGTTCAGGCAATGCAAGCTGAATCTTTGTCCCACTTTAACTTTGCAGTCTGTGCATGAATAAAACCTATTTTGCAACACAGAGAAACATATCTGAAGGTGTTAGAAGTGTTTTGCATGATTTTTGAAGTTAGACCCTGAAATGTCAGAAAACAGCGTTTCAGCGCAGAACAAAGTTGGTTCAGGCAATGCAAGCTGAATCTCTGTCCAACTTTAAATTTGCAATCTGTGCATGAATAAAACCTATTTTGCAACACAGAGAAACATATCTGAAGGTGTTAGAAGTGTTTTGCATGATTTTTGAAGTTAGACCCTGAAATGTCAGAAAACAGCGTTTCAGCGCAGAACAAAGTTGGTTCAGGCAATGCAAGCTGAATCTCTGTCCAACTTTAAATTTGCAGTCTGTGCATGAATAAAAGCTATTTTGCAACACAGAGAAACATATCTGAAGGTCTTAGAAGTGTTTTGCATGATTTTTGAAGTTAGACCCTGAAATGTCAGAAAACAGCGTTTCAGCGCAGAACAAAGTTGGTTCAGGCAATGCAAGCTGAATCTCTGTCCAACTTTAAATTTGCAATCTGTGCATGAATAAAAGCTATTTTGCAACACAGAGAAACATATCTGAAGGTGTTAGAAGTGTTTTGCATGATTTTTGAAGTTAGACCCTGAAATGTCAGAAAACAGCGTTTCAGCGCAGAACAAAGTTGGTTCAGGCAATGCAAGCTGAATCTCTGTCCAACTTTAAATTTGCAGTCTGTGCATGAATAAAACCTATTTTGCAACACAGAGAAACATATCTGAAGGTGTTAGAAGTGTTTTGCATGATTTTTGAAGTTAGACCCTGAAATGTCAGAAAACAGCGTTTCAGCGCAGAACAAAGTTGGTTCAGGCAATGCAAGCTGAATCTTTGTCCCACTTTAACTTTGCAGTCTGTGCATTAATAAAACCTATTTTGCAACACAGAGAAACATATCTGAAGGTGTTAGAAGTGTTTTGCATGATTTTTGAAGTTAGACCCTGAAATGTCAGAAAACAGCGTTTCAGCGCAGAACAAAGTTGGTTCAGGCAATGCAAGCTGAATCTCTGTCCAACTTTAAATTTGCAATCTGTGCATGAATAAAACCTATTTTGCAACACAGAGAAACATATCTGAAGGTGTTAGAAGTGTTTTGCATGATTTTTGAAGTTAGACCCTGAAATGTCAGAAAACAGCGTTTCAGCGCAGAACAAAGTTGGTTCAGGCAATGCAAGCTGAATCTCTGTCCAACTTTAAATTTGCAGTCTGTGCATGAATAAAAGCTATTTTGCAACACAGAGAAACATATCTGAAGGTGTTAGAAGTGTTTTGCATGATTTTTGAAGTTAGACCCTGAAATGTCAGAAAACAGCGTTTCAGCGCAGAACAAAGTTGGTTCAGGCAATGCAAGCTGAATCTCTGTCCAACTTTAAATTTGCAGTCTGTGCATGAATAAAAGCTATTTTGCAACACAGAGAAACATATCTGAAGGTCTTAGAAGTGTTTTGCATGATTTTTGAAGTTAGACCCTGAAATGTCAGAAAACAGCGTTTCAGCGCAGAACAAAGTTGGTTCAGGCAATGCAAGCTGAATCTCTGTCCAACTTTAAATTTGCAATCTGTGCATGAATAAAAGCTATTTTGCAACACAGAGAAACATATCTGAAGGTGTTAGAAGTGTTTTGCATGATTTTTGAAGTTAGACCCTGAAATGTCAGAAAACAGCGTTTCAGCGCAGAACAAAGTTGGTTCAGGCAATGCAAGCTGAATCTCTGTCCAACTTTAAATTTGCAGTCTGTGCATGAATAAAACCTATTTTGCAACACAGAGAAACATATCTGAAGGTGTTAGAAGTGTTTTGCATGATTTTTGAAGTTAGACCCTGAAATGTCAGAAAACAGCGTTTCAGCGCAGAACAAAGTTGGTTCAGGCAATGCAAGCTGAATCTTTGTCCCACTTTAACTTTGCAGTCTGTGCATGAATAAAACCTATTTTGCAACACAGAGAAACATATCTGAAGGTGTTAGAAGTGTTTTGCATGATTTTTGAAGTTAGACCCTGAAATGTCAGAAAACAGCGTTTCAGCGCAGAACAAAGTTGGTTCAGGCAATGCAAGCTGAATCTCTGTCCAACTTTAAATTTGCAATCTGTGCATGAATAAAACCTATTTTGCAACACAGAGAAACATATCTGAAGGTGTTAGAAGTGTTTTGCATGATTTTTGAAGTTAGACCCTGAAATGTCAGAAAACAGCGTTTCAGCGCAGAACAAAGTTGGTTCAGGCAATGCAAGCTGAATCTCTGTCCAACTTTAAATTTGCAGTCTGTGCATGAATAAAAGCTATTTTGCAACACAGAGAAACATATCTGAAGGTGTTAGAAGTGTTTTGCATGATTTTTGAAGTTAGACCCTGAAATGTCAGAAAACAGCGTTTCAGCGCAGAACAAAGTTGGTTCAGGCAATGCAAGCTGAATCTCTGTCCAACTTTAAATTTGCAGTCTGTGCATGAATAAAAGCTATTTTGCAACACAGAGAAACATATCTGAAGGTGTTAGAAGTGTTTTGCATGATTTTTGAAGTTAGATCCTGAAATGTCAGAAAACAGCGTTTCAGCGCAGAACAAAGTTGGTTCAGGCAATGCAAGCTGAATCTCTGTCCAACTTTAAATTTGCAATCTGTGCATGAAAAAAAGCTATTTTGCAACACAGAGAAACATATCTGAAGGTGTTAGAAGTGTTTTGCATGATTTTTGAAGTTAGACCCTGAAATGTCAGAAAACAGCGTTTCAGCGCAGAACAAAGTTGGTTCAGGCAATGCAAGCTGAATCTCTGTCCCGCTTTAACTTTGCAGTCTGTGCATGAATAAAACCTATTTTGCAACACAGAGAAACATATCTGAAGGTGTTAGAAGTGTTTTGCATGATTTTTGAAGTTAGACCCTGAAATGTCAGAAAACAGCGTTTCAGCGCAGAACAAAGTTAGTTCAGGCAATGCAAGCTGAATCTCTGTCCCACTTTAACTTTGCAGTCTGTGCATGAATAAAAGCTATTTTGCAACACAGAGAAACATATCTGAAGGTGTTAGAAGTGTTTTGCATGATTTTTGAAGTTAGACCCTGAAATGTCAGAAAACAGCGTTTCAGCGCAGAACAAAGTTGGTTCAGGCAATGCAAGCTGAATCTCTGTCCAACTTTAAATTTGCAAACTGTGCATGAATAAAACCTATTTTGCAACACAGAGAAACATATCTGAAGGTGTTAGAAGTGTTTTGCATGATTTTTGAAGTTAGACCCTGAAATGTCAGAAAACAGCGTTTCAGCGCAGAACAAAGTTGGTTCAGGCAATGCAAGCTGAATCTTTGTCCCACTTTAAATTTACACTCTGTGCATGAATAAAACCTATTTTGCAACTCAGAGAAACATATCTGAAGGTGTTAGAAGTGTTTTGCATGATTTTTGAAGTTAGACCCTGAAATGTCAGAAAACAGCGTTTCAGCGCAGAACAAAGTTAGTTCAGGCAATGCAAGCTGAATCTCTGTCCCACTTTAACTTTGCAGTCTGTGCATGAATAAAACCTATTTTGCAACACAGAGAAACATATCTGAAGGTGTTAGAAGTGTTTTGCATGATTTTTGAAGTTAGACCCTGAAATGTCAGAAAACAGCGTTTCAGCGCAGAACAAAGTTGGTTCAGGCAATGCAAGCTGAATCTCTGTCCAACTTTAAATTTGCAATCTGTGCATGAATAAAAGCTATTTTGCAACACAGAGAAACATATCTGAAGGTGTTAGAAGTGTTTTGCATGATTTTTGAAGTTAGACCCTGAAATGTCAGAAAACAGCGTTTCAGCGCAGAACAAAATTGGTTCAGGCAATGCAAGCTGAATCTCTGTCCAACTTTAAATTTGCAGTCTGTGCATGAATAAAACCTATTTTGCAACACAGAGAAACATATCTGAAGGTGTTAGAAGTGTTTTGCATGATTTTTGAAGTTAGACCCTGAAATGTCAGAAAACAGCGTTTCAGCGCAGAACAAAGTTGGTTCAGGCAATGCAAGCTGAATCTTTGTCCCACTTTAACTTTGCAGTCTGTGCATGAATAAAACCTATTTTGCAACACAGAGAAACATATCTGAAGGTGTTAGAAGTGTTTTGCATGATTTTTGAAGTTAGACCCTGAAATGTCAGAAAACAGCGTTTCAGCGCAGAACAAAGTTGGTTCAGGCAATGCAAGCTGAATCTCTGTCCAACTTTAAATTTGCAATCTGTGCATGAATAAAACCTATTTTGCAACACAGAGAAACATATCTGAAGGTGTTAGAAGTGTTTTGCATGATTTTTGAAGTTAGACCCTGAAATGTCAGAAAACAGCGTTTCAGCGCAGAACAAAGTTGGTTCAGGCAATGCAAGCTGAATCTCTGTCCAACTTTAAATTTGCAGTCTGTGCATGAATAAAAGCTATTTTGCAACACAGAGAAACATGTCTGAAGGTGTTAGAAGTGTTTTGCATGATTTTTGAAGTTAGACCCTGAAATGTCAGAAAACAGCGTTTCAGTGCAGAACAAAGTTGGTTCAGGCAATGCAAGCTGAATCTCTGTCCAACTTTAAATTTGCAGTCTGTGCATGAATAAAAGCTATTTTGCAACACAGAGAAACATATCTGAAGGTGTTAGAAGTGTTTTGCATGATTTTTGAAGTTAGACCCTGAAATGTCAGAAAACAGCGTTTCAGCGCAGAACAAAGTTGGTTCAGGCAATGCAAGCTGAATCTCTGTCCAACTTTAAATTTGCAGTCTGTGCATGAATAAAACCTATTTTGCAACACAGAGAAACATATCTGAAGGTGTTAGAAGTGTTTTGCATGATTTTTGAAGTTAGACCCTGAAATGTCAGAAAACACCGTTTCAGCGCAGAACAAAGTTGGTTCAGGCAATGCAAGCTGAATCTCTGTCCAACTTTAAATTTGCAATCTGTGCATGAATAAAAGCTATTTTGCAACACAGAGAAACATATCTGAAGGTGTTAGAAGTGTTTTGCATGATTTTTGAAGTTAGACCCTGAAATGTCAGAAAACAGCGTTTCAGCGCAGAACAAAGTTGGTTCAGGCAATGCAAGCTGAATCTTTGTCCCACTTTAACTTTGCAGTCTGTGCATGAATAAAACCTATTTTGCAACACAGAGAAACATATCTGAAGGTGTTAGAAGTGTTTTGCATGATTTTTGAAGTTAGACCCTGAAATGTCAGAAAACAGCGTTTCAGCGCAGAACAAAGTTGGTTCAGGCAATGCAAGCTGAATCTCTGTCCAACTTTAAATTTGCAATCTGTGCATGAATAAAACCTATTTTGCAACACAGAGAAACATATCTGAAGGTGTTAGAAGTGTTTTGCATGATTTTTGAAGTTAGACCCTGAAATGTCAGAAAACAGCGTTTCAGCGCAGAACAAAGTTGGTTCAGGCAATGCAAGCTGAATCTCTGTCCAACTTTAAATTTGCAGTCTGTGCATGAATAAAAGCTATTTTGCAACACAGAGAAACATATCTGAAGGTCTTAGAAGTGTTTTGCATGATTTTTGAAGTTAGACCCTGAAATGTCAGAAAACAGCGTTTCAGCGCAGAACAAAGTTGGTTCAGGCAATGCAAGCTGAATCTCTGTCCAACTTTAAATTTGCAATCTGTGCATGAATAAAAGCTATTTTGCAACACAGAGAAACATATCTGAAGGTGTTAGAAGTGTTTTGCATGATTTTTGAAGTTAGACCCTGAAATGTCAGAAAACAGCGTTTCAGCGCAGAACAAAGTTGGTTCAGGCAATGCAAGCTGAATCTCTGTCCAACTTTAAATTTGCAGTCTGTGCATGAATAAAACCTATTTTGCAACACAGAGAAACATATCTGAAGGTGTTAGAAGTGTTTTGCATGATTTTTGAAGTTAGACCCTGAAATGTCAGAAAACAGCGTTTCAGCGCAGAACAAAGTTGGTTCAGGCAATGCAAGCTGAATCTTTGTCCCACTTTAACTTTGCAGTCTGTGCATGAATAAAACCTATTTTGCAACACAGAGAAACATATCTGAAGGTGTTAGAAGTGTTTTGCATGATTTTTGAAGTTAGACCCTGAAATGTCAGAAAACAGCGTTTCAGCGCAGAACAAAGTTGGTTCAGGCAATGCAAGCTGAATCTCTGTCCAACTTTAAATTTGCAATCTGTGCATGAATAAAACCTATTTTGCAACACAGAGAAACATATCTGAAGGTGTTAGAAGTGTTTTGCATGATTTTTGAAGTTAGACCCTGAAATGTCAGAAAACAGCGTTTCAGCGCAGAACAAAGTTGGTTCAGGCAATGCAAGCTGAATCTCTGTCCAACTTTAAATTTGCAGTCTGTGCATGAATAAAAGCTATTTTGCAACACAGAGAAACATATCTGAAGGTGTTAGAAGTGTTTTGCATGATTTTTGAAGTTAGACCCTGAAATGTCAGAAAACAGCGTTTCAGCGCAGAACAAAGTTGGTTCAGGCAATGCAAGCTGAATCTCTGTCCAACTTTAAATTTGCAGTCTGTGCATGAATAAAAGCTATTTTGCAACACAGAGAAACATATCTGAAGGTCTTAGAAGTGTTTTGCATGATTTTTGAAGTTAGACCCTGAAATGTCAGAAAACAGCGTTTCAGCGCAGAACAAAGTTGGTTCAGGCAATGCAAGCTGAATCTCTGTCCAACTTTAAATTTGCAATCTGTGCATGAATAAAAGCTATTTTGCAACACAGAGAAACATATCTGAAGGTGTTAGAAGTGTTTTGCATGATTTTTGAAGTTAGACCCTGAAATGTCAGAAAACAGCGTTTCAGCGCAGAACAAAGTTGGTTCAGGCAATGCAAGCTGAATCTCTGTCCAACTTTAAATTTGCAGTCTGTGCATGAATAAAACCTATTTTGCAACACAGAGAAACATATCTGAAGGTGTTAGAAGTGTTTTGCATGATTTTTGAAGTTAGACCCTGAAATGTCAGAAAACAGCGTTTCAGCGCAGAACAAAGTTGGTTCAGGCAATGCAAGCTGAATCTTTGTCCCACTTTAACTTTGCAGTCTGTGCATGAATAAAACCTATTTTGCAACACAGAGAAACATATCTGAAGGTGTTAGAAGTGTTTTGCATGATTTTTGAAGTTAGACCCTGAAATGTCAGAAAACAGCGTTTCAGCGCAGAACAAAGTTGGTTCAGGCAATGCAAGCTGAATCTCTGTCCAACTTTAAATTTGCAATCTGTGCATGAATAAAACCTATTTTGCAACACAGAGAAACATATCTGAAGGTGTTAGAAGTGTTTTGCATGATTTTTGAAGTTAGACCCTGAAATGTCAGAAAACAGCGTTTCAGCGCAGAACAAAGTTGGTTCAGGCAATGCAAGCTGAATCTCTGTCCAACTTTAAATTTGCAGTCTGTGCATGAATAAAAGCTATTTTGCAACACAGAGAAACATATCTGAAGGTGTTAGAAGTGTTTTGCATGATTTTTGAAGTTAGACCCTGAAATGTCAGAAAACAGCGTTTCAGCGCAGAACAAAGTTGGTTCAGGCAATGCAAGCTGAATCTCTGTCCAACTTTAAATTTGCAGTCTGTGCATGAATAAAAGCTATTTTGCAACACAGAGAAACATATCTGAAGGTGTTAGAAGTGTTTTGCATGATTTTTGAAGTTAGATCCTGAAATGTCAGAAAACAGCGTTTCAGCGCAGAACAAAGTTGGTTCAGGCAATGCAAGCTGAATCTCTGTCCAACTTTAAATTTGCAATCTGTGCATGAAAAAAAGCTATTTTGCAACACAGAGAAACATATCTGAAGGTGTTAGAAGTGTTTTGCATGATTTTTGAAGTTAGACCCTGAAATGTCAGAAAACAGCGTTTCAGCGCAGAACAAAGTTGGTTCAGGCAATGCAAGCTGAATCTCTGTCCCGCTTTAACTTTGCAGTCTGTGCATGAATAAAACCTATTTTGCAACACAGAGAAACATATCTGAAGGTGTTAGAAGTGTTTTGCATGATTTTTGAAGTTAGACCCTGAAATGTCAGAAAACAGCGTTTCAGCGCAGAACAAAGTTGGTTCAGGCAATGCAAGCTGAATCTCTGTCCAACTTTAAATTTGCAATCTGTGCATGAATAAAACCTATTTTGCAACACAGAGAAACATATCTGAAGGTGTTAGAAGTGTTTTGCATGATTTTTGAAGTTAGACCCTGAAATGTCAGAAAACAGTGTTTCAGCGCAGAACAAAGTTGGTTCAGGCAATGCAAGCTGAATCTCTGTCCAACTTTAAATTTGCAGTCTGTGCATGAATAAAAGCTATTTTGCAACACAGAGAAACATATCTGAAGGTGTTAGAAGTGTTTTGCATGATTTTTGAAGTTAGACCCTGAAATGTCAGAAAACAGCGTTTCAGCGCAGAACAAAGTTGGTTCAGGCAATGCAAGCTGAATCTCTGTCCAACTTTAAATTTGCAGTCTCTGCATGAATAAAAGCTATTTTGCAACACAGAGAAACATGTCTGAAGGTGTTAGAAGTGTTTTGCATGATTTTTGAAGTTAGACCCTGAAATGTCAGAAAACAGCGTTTCAGTGCAGAACAAAGTTGGTTCAGGCAATGCAAGCTGAATCTCTGTCCAACTTTAAATTTGCAGTCTGTGCATGAATAAAAGCTATTTTGCAACACAGAGAAACATGTCTGAAGGTGTTAGAAGTGTTTTGCATGATTTTTGAAGTTAGACCCTGAAATGTCAGAAAACAGCGTTTCAGCGCAGAACAAAGTTGGTTCAGGCAATGCAAGCTGAATCTATGTCCAACTTTAAATTTGCAGTCTGTGCATGAATAAAAGCTATTTTGCAACACAGAGAAACATATCTGAAGGTGTTAGAAGTGTTTTGCATGATTTTTGAAGTTAGACCCTGAAATGTCAGAAAACAGCGTTTCAGCGCAGAACAAAGTTGGTTCAGGCAATGCAAGCTGAATCTCTGTCCAACTTTAAATTTGCAATCTGTGCATGAATAAAAGCTATTTTGCAACACAGAGAAACATATCTGAAGGTGTTAGAAGTGTTTTGCATGATTTTTGAAGTTAGACCCTGAAATGTCAGAAAACAGCGTTTCAGCGCAGAACAAAGTTGGTTCAGGCAATGCAAGCTGAATCTCTGTCCAACTTTAAATTTGCAGTCTGTGCATGAATAAAAGCTATTTTGCAACACAGAGAAACATATCTGAAGGTGTTAGAAGTGTTTTGCATGATTTTTGAAGTTAGACCCTGAAATGTCAGAAAACAGCGTTTCAGCGCAGAACAAAGTTGGTTCAGGCAATGCAAGCTGAATCTCTGTCCAACTTTAAATTTGCAATCTGTGCATGAATAAAACCTATTTTGCAACACAGAGAAACATATCTGAAGGTGTTAGAAGTGTTTTGCATGATTTTTGAAGTTAGACCCTGAAATGTCAGAAAACAGCGTTTCAGCGCAGAACAAAGTTGGTTCAGGCAATGCAAGCTGAATCTCTGTCCAACTTTAAATTTGCAGTCTGTGCATGAATAAAACCTATTTTGCAACACAGAGAAACATATCTGAAGGTGTTAGAAGTGTTTTGCATGATTTTTGAAGTTAGACCCTGAAATGTCAGAAAACAGCGTTTCAGCGCAGAACAAAGTTGGTTCAGGCAATGCAAGCTGAATCTTTGTCCCACTTTAACTTTGCAGTCTGTGCATGAATAAAACCTATTTTGCAACACAGAGAAACATATCTGAAGGTGTTAGAAGTGTTTTGCATGATTTTTGAAGTTAGACCCTGAAATGTCAGAAAACAGCGTTTCAGCGCAGAACAAAGTTGGTTCAGGCAATGCAAGCTGAATCTCTGTCCAACTTTAAATTTGCAATCTGTGCATGAATAAAACCTATTTTGCAACACAGAGAAACATATCTGAAGGTGTTAGAAGTGTTTTGCATGATTTTTGAAGTTAGACCCTGAAATGTCAGAAAACAGCGTTTCAGCGCAGAACAAAGTTGGTTCAGGCAATGCAAGCTGAATCTCTGTCCAACTTTAAATTTGCAGTCTGTGCATGAATAAAAGCTATTTTGCAACACAGAGAAACATATCTGAAGGTGTTAGAAGTGTTTTGCATGATTTTTGAAGTTAGACCCTGAAATGTCAGAAAACAGCGTTTCAGCGCAGAACAAAGTTAGTTCAGGCAATGCAAGCTGAATCTCTGTCCCACTTTAACTTTGCAGTCTGTGCATGAATAAAACCTATTTTGCAACACAGAGAAACATATCTGAAGGTGTTAGAAGTGTTTTGCATGATTTTTGAAGTTAGACCCTGAAATGTCAGAAAACAGCGTTTCAGCGCAGAACAAAGTTGGTTCAGGCAATGCAAGCTGAATCTTTGTCCAACTTTAAATTTGCAGTCTGTGCATGAATAAAAGCTATTTTGCAACACAGAGAAACATATCTGAAGGTGTTAGAAGTGTTTTGCATGATTTTTGAAGTTAGACCCTGAAATGTCAGAAAACAGCGTTTCAGTGCAGAACAAAGTTGGTTCAGGCAATGCAAGCTGAATCTCTGTCCAACTTTAAATTTGCAGTCTGTGCATGAATAAAAGCTATTTTGCAACACAGAGAAACATGTCTGAAGGTGTTAGAAGTGTTTTGCATGATTTTTGAAGTTAGACCCTGAAATGTCAGAAAACAGCGTTTCAGCGCAGAACAAAGTTGGTTCAGGCAATGCAAGCTGAATCTAAGTCCAACTTTAAATTTGCAGTCTGTGCATGAATAAAAGCTATTTTGCAACACAGAGAAACATATCTGAAGGTGTTAGAAGTGTTTTGCATGATTTTTGAAGTTAGACCCTGAAATGTCAGAAAACAGCGTTTCAGCACAGAACAAAGTTGGTTCAGGCAATGCAAGCTGAATCTCTGTCCAACTTTAAATTTGCAGTCTGTGCATGAATAAAACCTATTTTGCAACACAGAGAAACATATCTGAAGGTGTTAGAAGTGTTTTGCATGATTTTTGAAGTTAGACCCTGAAATGTCAGAAAACAGCGTTTCAGCGCAGAACAAAGTTGGTTCAGGCAATGCAAGCTGAATCTCTGTCCAACTTTAAATTTGCAATCTGTGCATGAATAAAAGCTATTTTGCAACACAGAGAAACATATCTGAAGGTGTTAGAAGTGTTTTGCATGATTTTTGAAGTTAGACCCTGAAATGTCAGAAAACAGCGTTTCAGCGCAGAACAAAGTTGGTTCAGGCAATGCAAGCTGAATCTCTGTCCAACTTTAAATTTGCAGTCTGTGCATGAATAAAACCTATTTTGCAACACAGAGAAACATATCTGAAGGTGTTAGAAGTGCTTTGCATGATTTTTGAAGTTAGACCCTAAAATGTCAGAAAACAGCGTTTCAGCGCAGAACAAAGTTGGTTCAGGCAATGCAAGCTGAATCTTTGTCCCACTTTAACTTTGCAGTCTGTGCATGAATAAAACCTATTTTGCAACACAGAGAAACATATCTGAAGGTGTTAGAAGTGTTTTGCATGATTTTTGAAGTTAGACCCTGAAATGTCAGAAAACAGCGTTTCAGCGCAGAACAAAGTTGGTTCAGGCAATGCAAGCTGAATCTCTGTCCAACTTTAAATTTGCAATCTGTGCATGAATAAAACCTATTTTGCAACACAGAGAAACATATCTGAAGGTGTTAGAAGTGTTTTGCATGATTTTTGAAGTTAGACCCTGAAATGTCAGAAAACAGCGTTTCAGCGCAGAACAAAGTTGGTTCAGGCAATGCAAGCTGAATCTCTGTCCAACTTTAAATTTGCAGTCTGTGCATGAATAAAAGCTATTTTGCAACACAGAGAAACATATCTGAAGGTGTTAGAAGTGTTTTGCATGATTTTTGAAGTTAGACCCTGAAATGTCAGAAAACAGCGTTTCAGCGCAGAACAAAGTTGGTTCAGACAATGCAAGCTGAATCTCTGTCCAACTTTAAATTTGCAGTCTGTGCATGAATAAAAGCTATTTTGCAACACAGAGAAACATATCTGAAGGTGTTAGAAGTGTTTTGCATGATTTTTGAAGTTAGACCCTGAAATGTCAGAAAACAGCGTTTCAGCGCAGAACAAAGTTGGTTCAGGCAATGCAAGCTGAATCTCTGTCCAACTTTAAATTTGCAATCTGTGCATGAAAAAAAGCTATTTTGCAACACAGAGAAACATATCTGAAGGTGTTAGAAGTGTTTTGCATGATTTTTGAAGTTAGACCCTGAAATGTCAGAAAACAGCGTTTCAGCGCAGAACAAAGTTGGTTCAGGCAATGCAAGCTGAATCTCTGTCCCGCTTTAACTTTGCAGTCTGTGCATGAATAAAACCTATTTTGCAACACAGAGAAACATATCTGAAGGTGTTAGAAGTGTTTTGCATGATTTTTGAAGTTAGACCCTGAAATGTCAGAAAACAGCGTTTCAGCGCAGAACAAAGTTGGTTCAGGCGATGCAAGCTGAATCTTTGTCCCACTTTAACTTTGCAGTCTGTGCATGAATAAAACCTATTTTGCAACACAGAGAAACATATCTGAAGGTGTTAGAAGTGTTTTGCATGATTTTTGAAGTTAGACCCTGAAATGTCAGAAAACAGCGTTTCAGCGCAGAACAAAGTTGGTTCAGGCAATGCAAGCTGAATCTCTGTCCAACTTTAAATTTGCAGTCTGTGCATGAATAAAACCTATTTTGCAACACAGAGAAACATATCTGATGGTGTTAGAAGTGTTTTGCATGATTTTTGAAGTTAGACCCTGAAATGTCAGAAAACAGCGTTTCAGCGCAGAACAAAGTTGGTTCAGGCAATGCAAGCTGAATCTCTGTCCAACTTTAAATTTGCAATCTGTGCATGAATAAAACCTATTTTGCAACACAGAGAAACATATCTGAAGGTGTTAGAAGTGTTTTGCATGATTTTTGAAGTTAGACCCTGAAATGTCAGAAAACAGCGTTTCAGCGCAGAACAAAGTTGGTTCATGCAATGCAAGCTGAATCTCTGTCCAACTTTAAATTTGCAGTCTGTGCATGAATAAAAGCTATTTTGCAACACAGAGAAACATATCTGAAGGTGTTAGAAGTGTTTTGCATGATTTTTGAAGTTAGACCCTGAATTGTCAGAAAACAGCGTTTCAGCGCAGAACAAAGTTGGTTCAGGCAATGCAAGCTGAATCTCTGTCCAACTTTAAATTTGCAGTCTGTGCATGAATAAAAGCTATTTTGCAACACAGAGAAACATATCTGAAGGTGTTAGAAGTGTTTTGCATGATTTTTGAAGTTAGACCCTGAAATGTCAGAAAACAGCGTTTCAGCGCAGAACAAAGTTGGTTCAGGCAATGCAAGCTGAATCTCTGTCCAACTTTAAATTTGCAATCTGTGCATGAATAAAAGCTATTTTGCAACACAGAGAAACATATCTGAAGGTGTTAGAAGTGTTTTGCATGATTTTTGAAGTTAGACCCTGAAATGTCAGAAAACAGCGTTTCAGCGCAGAACAAAGTTGGTTCAGGCAATGCAAGCTGAATCTTTGTCCCACTTTAACTTTGCAGTCTGTGCATGAATAAAACCTATTTTGCAACACAGAGAAACATATCTGAAGGTGTTAGAAGTGTTTTGCATGATTTTTGAAGTTAGACCCTGAAATGTCAGAAAACAGCGTTTCAGCGCAGAACAAAGTTGGTTCAGGCAATGCAAGCTGAATCTCTGTCCAACTTTAAATTTGCAATCTGTGCATGAATAAAACCTATTTTGCAACACAGAGAAACATATCTGAAGGTGTTAGAAGTGTTTTGCATGATTTTTGAAGTTAGACCCTGAAATGTCAGAAAACAGCGTTTCAGCGCAGAACAAAGTTGGTTCAGGCAATGCAAGCTGAATCTCTGTCCAACTTTAAATTTGCAGTCTGTGCATGAATAAAAGCTATTTTGCAACACAGAGAAACATATCTGAAGGTCTTAGAAGTGTTTTGCATGATTTTTGAAGTTAGACCCTGAAATGTCAGAAAACAGCGTTTCAGCGCAGAACAAAGTTGGTTCAGGCAATGCAAGCTGAATCTCTGTCCAACTTTAAATTTGCAATCTGTGCATGAATAAAAGCTATTTTGCAACACAGAGAAACATATCTGAAGGTGTTAGAAGTGTTTTGCATGATTTTTGAAGTTAGACCCTGAAATGTCAGAAAACAAAGTTGGTTCAGGCAATGCAAGCTGAATCTTTGTCCCACTTTAACTTTGCAGTCTGTGCATGAATAAAACCTATTTTGCAACACAGAGAAACATATCTGAAGGTGTTAGAAGTGTTTTGCATGATTTTTGAAGTTAGACCCTGAAATGTCAGAAAACAGCGTTTCAGCGCAGAACAAAGTTGGTTCAGGCAATGCAAGCTGAATCTCTGTCCAACTTTAAATTTGCAATCTGTGCATGAATAAAACCTATTTTGCAACACAGAGAAACATATCTGAAGGTGTTAGAAGTGTTTTGCATGATTTTTGAAGTTAGACCCTGAAATGTCAGAAAACAGCGTTTCAGCGCAGAACAAAGTTGGTTCAGGCAATGCAAGCTGAATCTCTGTCCAACTTTAAATTTGCAGTCTGTGCATGAATAAAAGCTATTTTGCAACACAGAGAAACATATCTGAAGGTGTTAGAAGTGTTTTGCATGATTTTTGAAGTTAGACCCTGAAATGTCAGAAAACAGCGTTTCAGCGCAGAACAAAGTTGGTTCAGGCAATGCAAGCTGAATCTCTGTCCAACTTTAAATTTGCAGTCTGTGCATGAATAAAAGCTATTTTGCAACACAGAGAAACATATCTGAAGGTCTTAGAAGTGTTTTGCATGATTTTTGAAGTTAGACCCTGAAATGTCAGAAAACAGCGTTTCAGCGCAGAACAAAGTTGGTTCAGGCAATGCAAGCTGAATCTCTGTCCAACTTTAAATTTGCAATCTGTGCATGAATAAAAGCTATTTTGCAACACAGAGAAACATATCTGAAGGTGTTAGAAGTGTTTTGCATGATTTTTGAAGTTAGACCCTGAAATGTCAGAAAACAGCGTTTCAGCGCAGAACAAAGTTGGTTCAGGCAATGCAAGCTGAATCTCTGTCCAACTTTAAATTTGCAGTCTGTGCATGAATAAAACCTATTTTGCAACACAGAGAAACATATCTGAAGGTGTTAGAAGTGTTTTGCATGATTTTTGAAGTTAGACCCTGAAATGTCAGAAAACAGCGTTTCAGCGCAGAACAAAGTTGGTTCAGGCAATGCAAGCTGAATCTTTGTCCCACTTTAACTTTGCAGTCTGTGCATGAATAAAACCTATTTTGCAACACAGAGAAACATATCTGAAGGTGTTAGAAGTGTTTTGCATGATTTTTGAAGTTAGACCCTGAAATGTCAGAAAACAGCGTTTCAGCGCAGAACAAAGTTGGTTCAGGCAATGCAAGCTGAATCTCTGTCCAACTTTAAATTTGCAATCTGTGCATGAATAAAACCTATTTTGCAACACAGAGAAACATATCTGAAGGTGTTAGAAGTGTTTTGCATGATTTTTGAAGTTAGACCCTGAAATGTCAGAAAACAGCGTTTCAGCGCAGAACAAAGTTGGTTCAGGCAATGCAAGCTGAATCTCTGTCCAACTTTAAATTTGCAGTCTGTGCATGAATAAAAGCTATTTTGCAACACAGAGAAACATATCTGAAGGTGTTAGAAGTGTTTTGCATGATTTTTGAAGTTAGACCCTGAAATGTCAGAAAACAGCGTTTCAGCGCAGAACAAAGTTGGTTCAGGCAATGCAAGCTGAATCTCTGTCCAACTTTAAATTTGCAGTCTGTGCATGAATAAAAGCTATTTTGCAACACAGAGAAACATATCTGAAGGTGTTAGAAGTGTTTTGCATGATTTTTGAAGTTAGATCCTGAAATGTCAGAAAACAGCGTTTCAGCGCAGAACAAAGTTGGTTCAGGCAATGCAAGCTGAATCTCTGTCCAACTTTAAATTTGCAATCTGTGCATGAAAAAAAGCTATTTTGCAACACAGAGAAACATATCTGAAGGTGTTAGAAGTGTTTTGCATGATTTTTGAAGTTAGACCCTGAAATGTCAGAAAACAGCGTTTCAGCGCAGAACAAAGTTGGTTCAGGCAATGCAAGCTGAATCTCTGTCCAACTTTAAATTTGCAATCTGTGCATGAATAAAACCTATTTTGCAACACAGAGAAACATATCTGAAGGTGTTAGAAGTGTTTTGCATGATTTTTGAAGTTAGACCCTGAAATGTCAGAAAACAGCGTTTCAGCGCAGAACAAAGTTGGTTCAGGCAATGCAAGCTGAATCTCTGTCCAACTTTAAATTTGCAGTCTGTGCATGAATAAAAGCTATTTTGCAACACAGAGAAACATATCTGAAGGTGTTAGAAGTGTTTTGCATGATTTTTGAAGTTAGACCCTGAAATGTCAGAAAACAGCGTTTCAGCGCAGAACAAAGTTGGTTCAGGCAATGCAAGCTGAATCTCTGTCCAACTTTAAATTTGCAGTCTGTGCATGAATAAAAGCTATTTTGCAACACAGAGAAACATATCTGAAGGTGTTAGAAGTGTTTTGCATGATTTTTGAAGTTAGACCCTGAAATGTCAGAAAACAGCGTTTCAGCGCAGAACAAAGTTGGTTCAGGCAATGCAAGCTGAATCTCTGTCCAACTTTAAATTTGCAGTCTGTGCATGAATAAAAGCTATTTTGCAACACAGAGAAACATATCTGAAGGTGTTAGAAGTGTTTTGCATGATTTTTGAAGTTAGACCCTGAAATGTCAGAAAACAGCGTTTCAGCGCAGAACAAAGTTGGTTCAGGCAATGCAAGCTGAATCTCTGTCCAACTTTAAATTTGCAGTCTGTGCATGAATAAAAGCTATTTTGCAACACAGAGAAACATATCTGAAGGTGTTAGAAGTGTTTTGCATGATTTTTGAAGTTAGATCCTGAAATGTCAGAAAACAGCGTTTCAGCGCAGAACAAAGTTGGTTCAGGCAATGCAAGCTGAATCTCTGTCCAACTTTAAATTTGCAATCTGTGCATGAAAAAAAGCTATTTTGCAACACAGAGAAACATATCTGAAGGTGTTAGAAGTGTTTTGCATGATTTTTGAAGTTAGACCCTGAAATGTCAGAAAACAGCGTTTCAGCGCAGAACAAAGTTGGTTCAGGCAATGCAAGCTGAATCTCTGTCCCGCTTTAACTTTGCAGTCTGTGCATGAATAAAACCTATTTTGCAACACAGAGAAACATATCTGAAGGTGTTAGAAGTGTTTTGCATGATTTTTGAAGTTAGACCCTGAAATGTCAGAAAACAGCGTTTCAGCGCAGAACAAAGTTAGTTCAGGCAATGCAAGCTGAATCTCTGTCCCACTTTAACTTTGCAGTCTGTGCATGAATAAAAGCTATTTTGCAACACAGAGAAACATATCTGAAGGTGTTAGAAGTGTTTTGCATGATTTTTGAAGTTAGACCCTGAAATGTCAGAAAACAGCGTTTCAGCGCAGAACAAAGTTGGTTCAGGCAATGCAAGCTGAATCTCTGTCCAACTTTAAATTTGCAGTCTCTGCATGAATAAAACCTATTTTGCAACTCAGAGAAACATATCTGAAGGTGTTAGAAGTGTTTTGCATGATTTTTGAAGTTAGACCCTGAAATGTCAGAAAACAGCGTTTCAGCGCAGAACAAAGTTAGTTCAGGCAATGCAAGCTGAATCTCTGTCCCACTTTAACTTTGCAGTCTGTGCATGAATAAAACCTATTTTGCAACACAGAGAAACATATCTGAAGGTGTTAGAAGTGTTTTGCATGATTTTTGAAGTTAGACCCTGAAATGTCAGAAAACAGCGTTTCAGCGCAGAACAAAGTTGGTTCAGGCAATGCAAGCTGAATCTCTGTCCAACTTTAAATTTGCAATCTGTGCATGAATAAAACCTATTTTGCAACACAGAGAAACATATCTGAAGGTGTTAGAAGTGTTTTGCATGATTTTTGAAGTTAGACCCTGAAATGTCAGAAAACAGCGTTTCAGCGCAGAACAAAGTTGGTTCAGGCAATGCAAGCTGAATCTCTGTCCAACTTTAAATTTGCAGTCTGTGCATGAATAAAAGCTATTTTGCAACACAGAGAAACATATCTGAAGGTGTTAGAAGTGTTTTGCATGATTTTTGAAGTTAGACCCTGAAATGTCAGAAAACAGCGTTTCAGCGCAGAACAAAGTTGGTTCAGGCAATGCAAGCTGAATCTCTGTCCAACTTTAAATTTGCAGTCTGTGCATGAATAAAAGCTATTTTGCAACACAGAGAAACATATCTGAAGGTGTTAGAAGTGTTTTGCATGATTTTTGAAGTTAGACCCTGAAATGTCAGAAAACAGCGTTTCAGCGCAGAACAAAGTTGGTTCAGGCAATGCAAGCTGAATCTCTGTCCAACTTTAAATTTGCAGTCTCTGCATGAATAAAAGCTATTTTGCAACACAGAGAAACATGTCTGAAGGTGTTAGAAGTGTTTTGCATGATTTTTGAAGTTAGACCCTGAAATGTCAGAAAACAGCGTTTCAGTGCAGAACAAAGTTGGTTCAGGCAATGCAAGCTGAATCTCTGTCCAACTTTAAATTTGCAGTCTGTGCATGAATAAAAGCTATTTTGCAACACAGAGAAACATGTCTGAAGGTGTTAGAAGTGTTTTGCATGATTTTTGAAGTTAGACCCTGAAATGTCAGAAAACAGCGTTTCAGCGCAGAACAAAGTTGGTTCAGGCAATGCAAGCTGAATCTATGTCCAACTTTAAATTTGCAGTCTGTGCATGAATAAAAGCTATTTTGCAACACAGAGAAACATATCTGAAGGAGTTAGAAGTGTTTTGCATGATTTTTGAAGTTAGACCCTGAAATGTCAGAAAACAGCGTTTCAGCACAGAACAAAGTTGGTTCAGGCAATGCAAGCTGAATCTCTGTCCAACTTTAAATTTGCAGTCTGTGCATGAATAAAAGCTATTTTGCAACTCAGAGAAACATATCTGAAGGTGTTAGAAGTGTTTTGCATGATTTTTGAAGTTAGACCCTGAAATGTCAGAAAACAGCGTTTCAGCGCAGAACAAAGTTGGTTCAGGCAATGCAAGCTGAATCTCTGTCCAACTTTAAATTTGCAGTCTGTGCATGAATAAAAGCTATTTTGCAACACAGAGAAACATATCTGAAGGTGTTAGAAGTGTTTTGCATGATTTTTGAAGTTAGACCCTGAAATGTCAGAAAACAGCGTTTCAGCGCAGAACAAAGTTGGTTCAGGCAATGCAAGCTGAATCTCTGTCCAACTTTAAATTTGCAATCTGTGCATGAATAAAAGCTATTTTGCAACACAGAGAAACATATCTGAAGGTGTTAGAAGTGTTTTGCATGATTTTTGAAGTTAGACCCTGAAATGTCAGAAAACAGCGTTTCAGCGCAGAACAAAGTTGGTTCAGGCAATGCAAGCTGAATCTCTGTCCAACTTTAAATTTGCAGTCTGTGCATGAATAAAACCTATTTTGCAACACAGAGAAACATATCTGAAGGTGTTAGAAGTGTTTTGCATGATTTTTGAAGTTAGACCCTGAAATGTCAGAAAACAGCGTTTCAGCGCAGAACAAAGTTGGTTCAGGCAATGCAAGCTGAATCTCTGTCCAACTTTAAATTTGCAATCTGTGCATGAATAAAAGCTATTTTGCAACACAGAGAAACATATCTGAAGGTGTTAGAAGTGTTTTGCATGATTTTTGAAGTTAGACCCTGAAATGTCAGAAAACAGCGTTTCAGCGCAGAACAAAGTTGGTTCAGGCAATGCAAGCTGAATCTCTGTCCAACTTTAAATTTGCAGTCTGTGCATGAATAAAACCTATTTTGCAACACAGAGAAACATATCTGAAGGTGTTAGAAGTGTTTTGCATGATTTTTGAAGTTAGACCCTGAAATGTCAGAAAACAGCGTTTCAGCGCAGAACAAAGTTGGTTCAGGCAATGCAAGCTGAATCTTTGTCCCACTTTAACTTTGCAGTCTGTGCATGAATAAAACCTATTTTGCAACACAGAGAAACATATCTGAAGGTGTTAGAAGTGTTTTGCATGATTTTTGAAGTTAGACCCTGAAATGTCAGAAAACAGCGTTTCAGCGCAGAACAAAGTTGGTTCAGGCAATGCAAGCTGAATCTCTGTCCAACTTTAAATTTGCAATCTGTGCATGAAAAAAAGCTATTTTGCAACACAGAGAAACATATCTGAAGGTGTTAGAAGTGTTTTGCATGATTTTTGAAGTTAGACCCTGAAATGTCAGAAAACAGCGTTTCAGCGCAGAACAAAGTTGGTTCAGGCAATGCAAGCTGAATCTCTGTCCCGCTTTAACTTTGCAGTGTGTGCATGAATAAAACCTATTTTGCAACACAGAGAAACATATCTGAAGGTGTTAGAAGTGTTTTGCATGATTTTTGAAGTTAGACCCTGAAATGTCAGAAAACAGCGTTTCAGCGCAGAACAAAGTTGGTTCAGGCGATGCAAGCTGAATCTTTGTCCCACTTTAACTTTGCAG
The DNA here is from genome assembly GCF_049309525.1 of Garra rufa. Taxonomy (NCBI): domain Eukaryota; kingdom Metazoa; phylum Chordata; class Actinopteri; order Cypriniformes; family Cyprinidae; genus Garra; species Garra rufa. Next base: position 323,507 of record NW_027394291.1, read on the forward strand.
TCTGTGCATGAATAAAACCTATTTTGCAACACAGAGAAACATATCTGAAGGTGTTAGAAGTGTTTTGCATGATTTTTGAAGTTAGACCCTGAAATGTCAGAAAACAGCGTTTCAGCGCAGAACAAAGTTGGTTCAGGCAATGCAAGCTGAATCTCTGTCCAACTTTAAATTTGCAGTCTGTGCATGAATAAAACCTATTTTGCAACACAGAGAAACATATCTGATGGTGTTAGAAGTGTTTTGCATGATTTTTGAAGTTAGACCCTGAAATGTCAGAAAACAGCGTTTCAGCGCAGAACAAAGTTGGTTCAGGCAATGCAAGCTGAATCTCTGTCCAACTTTAAATTTGCAATCTGTGCATGAATAAAACCTATTTTGCAACACAGAGAAACATATCTGAAGGTGTTAGAAGTGTTTTGCATGATTTTTGAAGTTAGACCCTGAAATGTCAGAAAACAGCGTTTCAGCGCAGAACAAAGTTGGTTCATGCAATGCAAGCTGAATCTCTGTCCAACTTTAAATTTGCAGTCTGTGCATGAATAAAAGCTATTTTGCAACACAGAGAAACATATCTGAAGGTGTTAGAAGTGTTTTGCATGATTTTTTAAGTTAGACCCTGAAATGTCAGAAAACAGCGTTTCAGCGCAGAACAAAGTTGGTTCAGGCAATGCAAGCTGAATCTCTGTCCAACTTTAAATTTGCAGTCTGTGCATGAATAAAAGCTATTTTGCAACACAGAGAAACATATCTGAAGGTGTTAGAAGTGTTTTGCATGATTTTTGAAGTTAGACCCTGAAATGTCAGAAAACAGCGTTTCAGCGCAGAACAAAGTTGGTTCAGGCAATGCAAGCTGAATCTCTGTCCAACTTTAAATTTGCAATCTGTGCATGAATAAAAGCTATTTTGCAACACAGAGAAACATATCTGAAGGTGTTAGAAGTGTTTTGCATGATTTTTGAAGTTAGACCCTGAAATGTCAGAAAACAGCGTTTCAGCGCAGAACAAAGTTGGTTCAGGCAATGCAAGCTGAATCTCTGTCCAACTTTAAATTTGCAGTCTCTGCATGAATAAAAGCTATTTTGCAACACAGAGAAACATGTCTGAAGGTGTTAGAAGTGTTTTGCATGATTTTTGAAGTTAGACCCTGAAATGTCAGAAAACAGCGTTTCAGTGCAGAACAAAGTTGGTTCAGCAATGCAAGCTGAATCTCTGTCCAACTTTAAATTTGCAGTCTGTGCAGGAATAAAAGCTATTTTGCAACACAGAGAAACATGTCTGAAGGTGTTAGAAGTGTTTTGCATGATTTTTGAAGTTAGACCCTGAAATGTCAGAAAACAGCGTTTCAGCGCAGAACAAAGTTGGTTCAGGCAATGCAAGCTAAATCTCTGTCCAACTTTAAATTTGCAGTCTGTGCATGAATAAAAGCTATTTTGCAACACAGAGAAACATATCTGAAGGTGTTAGAAGTGTTTTGCATGATTTTTGAAGTTAGACCCTGAAATGTCAGAAAACAGCGTTTCAGCGCAGAACAAAGTTGGTTCTGGCAATGCAAGCTGAATCTCTGTCCAACTTTAAATTTGCAATCTGTGCATGAATAAAAGCTATTTTGCAACACAGAGAAACATATCTGAATGTGTTAGAAGTGTTTTGCATGATTTTTGAAGTTAGACCCTGAAATGTCAGAAAACAGCGTTTCAGCGCAGAACAAAGTTGGTTCAGGCAATGCAAGCTGAATCTTTGTCCCACTTTAAATTTACACTCTGTGCATGAATAAAACCTATTTTGCAACTCAGAGAAACATATCTGAAGGTGTTAGAAGTGTTTTGCATGATTTTTGAAGTTAGACCCTGAAATGTCAGAAAACAGCGTTTCAGCGCAGAACAAAGTTGGTTCAGGCAATGCAAGCTGAATCTCTGTCCAACTTTAAATTTGCAGTCTGTGCATGAATAAAAGCTATTTTGCAACACAGAGAAACATATCTGAAGGTGTTAGAAGTGTTTTGCATGATTTTTGAAGTTAGACCCTGAAATGTCAGAAAACAGCGTTTCAGCGCAGAACAAAGTTGGTTCAGGCAATGCAAGCTGAATCTCTGTCCAACTTTAAATTTGCAGTCTGTGCATGAATAAAAGCTATTTTGCAACACAGAGAAACATATCTGAAGGTGTTAGAAGTGTTTTGCATGATTTTTGAAGTTAGACCCTGAAATGTCAGAAAACAGCGTTTCAGCGCAGAACAAAGTTGGTTCAGGCAATGCAAGCTGAATCTCTGTCCAACTTTAAATTTGCAGTCTCTGCATGAATAAAAGCTATTTTGCAACACAGAGAAACATGTCTGAAGGTGTTAGAAGTGTTTTGCATGATTTTTGAAGTTAGACCCTGAAATGTCAGAAAACAGCGTTTCAGTGCAGAACAAAGTTGGTTCAGGCAATGCAAGCTGAATCTCTGTCCAACTTTAAATTTGCAGTCTGTGCATGAATAAAAGCTATTTTGCAACACAGAGAAACATGTCTGAAGGTGTTAGAAGTGTTTTGCATGATTTTTGAAGTTAGACCCTGAAATGTCAGAAAACAGCGTTTCAGCGCAGAACAAAGTTGGTTCAGGCAATGCAAGCTGAATCTATGTCCAACTTTAAATTTGCAGTCTGTGCATGAATAAAAGCTATTTTGCAACACAGAGAAACATATCTGAAGGAGTTAGAAGTGTTTTGCATGATTTTTGAAGTTAGACCCTGAAATGTCAGAAAACAGCGTTTCAGCACAGAACAAAGTTGGTTCAGGCAATGCAAGCTGAATCTCTGTCCAACTTTAAATTTGCAGTCTGTGCATGAATAAAAGCTATTTTGCAACACAGAGAAACATATCTGAAGGTGTTAGAAGTGTTTTGCATGATTTTTGAAGTTAGACCCTGAAATGTCAGAAAACAGCGTTTCAGCGCAGAACAAAGTTGGTTCAGGCAATGCAAGCTGAATCTCTGTCCAACTTTAAATTTGCAGTCTGTGCATGAATAAAAGCTATTTTGCAACACAGAGAAACATATCTGAAGGTGTTAGAAGTGTTTTGCATGATTTTTGAAGTTAGACCCTGAAATGTCAGAAAACAGCGTTTCAGCGCAGAACAAAGTTGGTTCAGGCAATGCAAGCTGAATCTCTGTCCAACTTTAAATTTGCAATCTGTGCATGAATAAAAGCTATTTTGCAACACAGAGAAACATATCTGAAGGTGTTAGAAGTGTTTTGCATGATTTTTGAAGTTAGACCCTGAAATGTCAGAAAACAGCGTTTCAGCGCAGAACAAAGTTGGTTCAGGCAATGCAAGCTGAATCTCTGTCCAACTTTAAATTTGCAGTCTGTGCATGAATAAAACCTATTTTGCAACACAGAGAAACATATCTGAAGGTGTTAGAAGTGTTTTGCATGATTTTTGAAGTTAGACCCTGAAATGTCAGAAAACAGCGTTTCAGCGCAGAACAAAGTTGGTTCAGGCAATGCAAGCTGAATCTCTGTCCAACTTTAAATTTGCAATCTGTGCATGAATAAAAGCTATTTTGCAACACAGAGAAACATATCTGAAGGTGTTAGAAGTGTTTTGCATGATTTTTGAAGTTAGACCCTGAAATGTCAGAAAACAGCGTTTCAGCGCAGAACAAAGTTGGTTCAGGCAATGCAAGCTGAATCTCTGTCCAACTTTAAATTTGCAGTCTGTGCATGAATAAAACCTATTTTGCAACACAGAGAAACATATCTGAAGGTGTTAGAAGTGTTTTGCATGATTTTTGAAGTTAGACCCTGAAATGTCAGAAAACAGCGTTTCAGCGCAGAACAAAGTTGGTTCAGGCAATGCAAGCTGAATCTTTGTCCCACTTTAACTTTGCAGTCTGTGCATGAATAAAACCTATTTTGCAACACAGAGAAACATATCTGAAGGTGTTAGAAGTGTTTTGCATGATTTTTGAAGTTAGACCCTGAAATGTCAGAAAACAGCGTTTCAGCGCAGAACAAAGTTGGTTCAGGCAATGCAAGCTGAATCTCTGTCCAACTTTAAATTTGCAATCTGTGCATGAAAAAAAGCTATTTTGCAACACAGAGAAACATATCTGAAGGTGTTAGAAGTGTTTTGCATGATTTTTGAAGTTAGACCCTGAAATGTCAGAAAACAGCGTTTCAGCGCAGAACAAAGTTGGTTCAGGCAATGCAAGCTGAATCTCTGTCCCGCTTTAACTTTGCAGTGTGTGCATGAATAAAACCTATTTTGCAACACAGAGAAACATATCTGAAGGTGTTAGAAGTGTTTTGCATGATTTTTGAAGTTAGACCCTGAAATGTCAGAAAACAGCGTTTCAGCGCAGAACAAAGTTGGTTCAGGCGATGCAAGCTGAATCTTTGTCCCACTTTAACTTTGCAGTCTGTGCATGAATAAAACCTATTTTGCAACACAGAGAAACATATCTGAAGGTGTTAGAAGTGTTTTGCATGATTTTTGAAGTTAGACCCTGAAATGTCAGAAAACAGCGTTTCAGCGCAGAACAAAGTTGGTTCAGGCAATGCAAGCTGAATCTCTGTCCAACTTTAAATTTGCAGTCTGTGCATGAATAAAACCTATTTTGCAACACAGAGAAACATATCTGATGGTGTTAGAAGTGTTTTGCATGATTTTTGAAGTTAGACCCTGAAATGTCAGAAAACAGCGTTTCAGCGCAGAACAAAGTTGGTTCAGGCAATGCAAGCTGAATCTCTGTCCAACTTTAAATTTGCAATCTGTGCATGAATAAAACCTATTTTGCAACACAGAGAAACATATCTGAAGGTGTTAGAAGTGTTTTGCATGATTTTTGAAGTTAGACCCTGAAATGTCAGAAAACAGCGTTTCAGCGCAGAACAAAGTTGGTTCATGCAATGCAAGCTGAATCTCTGTCCAACTTTAAATTTGCAGTCTGTGCATGAATAAAAGCTATTTTGCAACACAGAGAAACATATCTGAAGGTGTTAGAAGTGTTTTGCATGATTTTTTAAGTTAGACCCTGAAATGTCAGAAAACAGCGTTTCAGCGCAGAACAAAGTTGGTTCAGGCAATGCAAGCTGAATCTCTGTCCAACTTTAAATTTGCAGTCTGTGCATGAATAAAAGCTATTTTGCAACACAGAGAAACATATCTGAAGGTGTTAGAAGTGTTTTGCATGATTTTTGAAGTTAGACCCTGAAATGTCAGAAAACAGCGTTTCAGCGCAGAACAAAGTTGGTTCAGGCAATGCAAGCTGAATCTCTGTCCAACTTTAAATTTGCAATCTGTGCATGAATAAAAGCTATTTTGCAACACAGAGAAACATATCTGAAGGTGTTAGAAGTGTTTTGCATGATTTTTGAAGTTAGACCCTGAAATGTCAGAAAACAGCGTTTCAGCGCAGAACAAAGTTGGTTCAGGCAATGCAAGCTGAATCTCTGTCCAACTTTAAATTTGCAGTCTCTGCATGAATAAAAGCTATTTTGCAACACAGAGAAACATGTCTGAAGGTGTTAGAAGTGTTTTGCATGATTTTTGAAGTTAGACCCTGAAATGTCAGAAAACAGCGTTTCAGTGCAGAACAAAGTTGGTTCAGCAATGCAAGCTGAATCTCTGTCCAACTTTAAATTTGCAGTCTGTGCAGGAATAAAAGCTATTTTGCAACACAGAGAAACATGTCTGAAGGTGTTAGAAGTGTTTTGCATGATTTTTGAAGTTAGACCCTGAAATGTCAGAAAACAGCGTTTCAGCGCAGAACAAAGTTGGTTCAGGCAATGCAAGCTAAATCTCTGTCCAACTTTAAATTTGCAGTCTGTGCATGAATAAAAGCTATTTTGCAACACAGAGAAACATATCTGAAGGTGTTAGAAGTGTTTTGCATGATTTTTGAAGTTAGACCCTGAAATGTCAGAAAACAGCGTTTCAGCGCAGAACAAAGTTGGTTCTGGCAATGCAAGCTGAATCTCTGTCCAACTTTAAATTTGCAATCTGTGCATGAATAAAAGCTATTTTGCAACACAGAGAAACATATCTGAATGTGTTAGAAGTGTTTTGCATGATTTTTGAAGTTAGACCCTGAAATGTCAGAAAACAGCGTTTCAGCGCAGAACAAAGTTGGTTCAGGCAATGCAAGCTGAATCTTTGTCCCACTTTAAATTTACACTCTGTGCATGAATAAAACCTATTTTGCAACTCAGAGAAACATATCTGAAGGTGTTAGAAGTGTTTTGCATGATTTTTGAAGTTAGACCCTGAAATGTCAGAAAACAGCGTTTCAGCGCAGAACAAAGTTAGTTCAGGCAATGCAAGCTGAATCTCTGTCCCACTTTAACTTTGCAGTCTGTGCATGAATAAAACCTATTTTGCAACACAGAGAAACATATCTGAAGGTGTTAGAAGTGTTTTGCATGATTTTTGAAGTTAGACCCTGAAATGTCAGAAAACAGCGTTTCAGCGCAGAACAAAGTTGGTTCAGGCAATGCAAGCTGAATCTCTGTCCAACTTTAAATTTGCAATCTGTGCATGAATAAAACCTATTTTGCAACACAGAGAAACATATCTGAAGGTGTTAGAAGTGTTTTGCATGATTTTTGAAGTTAGACCCTGAAATGTCAGAAAACAGCGTTTCAGCGCAGAACAAAGTTGGTTCAGGCAATGCAAGCTGAATCTCTGTCCAACTTTAAATTTGCAGTCTGTGCATGAATAAAAGCTATTTTGCAACACAGAGAAACATATCTGAAGGTGTTAGAAGTGTTTTGCATGATTTTTGAAGTTAGACCCTGAAATGTCAGAAAACAGCGTTTCAGCGCAGAACAAAGTTGGTTCAGGCAATGCAAGCTGAATCTCTGTCCAACTTTAAATTTGCAGTCTCTGCATGAATAAAAGCTATTTTGCAACACAGAGAAACATGTCTGAAGGTGTTAGAAGTGTTTTGCATGATTTTTGAAGTTAGACCCTGAAATGTCAGAAAACAGCGTTTCAGTGCAGAACAAAGTTGGTTCAGGCAATGCAAGCTGAATCTCTGTCCAACTTTAAATTTGCAGTCTGTGCATGAATAAAAGCTATTTTGCAACACAGAGAAACATGTCTGAAGGTGTTAGATGTGTTTTGCATGATTTTTGAAGTTAGACCCTGAAATGTCAGAAAACAGCGTTTCAGCGCAGAACAAAGTTGGTTCAGGCAATGCAAGCTGAATCTCTGTCCAACTTTAAATTTGCAGTCTGTGCATGAATAAAAGCTATTTTGCAACACAGAGAAACATATCTGAAGGTGTTAGAAGTGTTTTGCATGATTTTTGAAGTTAGACCCTGAAATGTCAGAAAACAGCGTTTCAGCGCAGAACAAAGTTGGTTCAGGCAATGCAAGCTGAATCTCTGTCCAACTTTAAATTTGCAGTCTGTGCATGAATAAAAGCTATTTTGCAACACAGAGAAACATATCTGAAGGTGTTAGAAGTGTTTTGCATGATTTTTGAAGTTAGACCCTGAAATGTCAGAAAACAGCGTTTCAGCGCAGAACAAAGTTGGTTCAGGCAATGCAAGCTGAATCTCTGTCCAACTTTAAATTTGCAGTCTGTGCATGAATAAAAGCTATTTTGCAACACAGAGAAACATATCTGAAGGTGTTAGAAGTGTTTTGCATGATTTTTGAAGTTAGACCCTGAAATGTCAGAAAACAGCGTTTCAGCGCAGAACAAAGTTGGTTCAGGCAATGCAAGCTGAATCTCTGTCCAACTTTAAATTTGCAATCTGTGCATGAATAAAAGCTATTTTGCAACACAGAGAAACATATCTGAAGGTGTTAGAAGTGTTTTGCATGATTTTTGAAGTTAGACCCTGAAATGTCAGAAAACAGCGTTTCAGCGCAGAACAAAGTTGGTTCAGGCAATGCAAGCTGAATCTCTGTCCAACTTTAAATTTGCAGTCTGTGCATGAATAAAACCTATTTTGCAACACAGAGAAACATATCTGAAGGTGTTAGAAGTGTTTTGCATGATTTTTGAAGTTAGACCCTGAAATGTCAGAAAACAGCGTTTCAGCGCAGAACAAAGTTGGTTCAGGCAATGCAAGCTGAATCTCTGTCCAACTTTAAATTTGCAATCTGTGCATGAATAAAAGCTATTTTGCAACACAGAGAAACATATCTGAAGGTGTTAGAAGTGTTTTGCATGATTTTTGAAGTTAGACCCTGAAATGTCAGAAAACAGCGTTTCAGCGCAGAACAAAGTTGGTTCAGGCAATGCAAGCTGAATCTCTGTCCAACTTTAAATTTGCAGTCTGTGCATGAATAAAACCTATTTTGCAACACAGAGAAACATATCTGAAGGTGTTAGAAGTGCTTTGCATGATTTTTGAAGTTAGACCCTAAAATGTCAGAAAACAGCGTTTCAGCGCAGAACAAAGTTGGTTCAGGCAATGCAAGCTGAATCTTTGTCCCACTTTAACTTTGCAGTCTGTGCATGAATAAAACCTATTTTGCAACACAGAGAAACATATCTGAAGGTGTTAGAAGTGTTTTGCATGATTTTTGAAGTTAGACCCTGAAATGTCAGAAAACAGCGTTTCAGCGCAGAACAAAGTTGGTTCAGGCAATGCAAGCTGAATCTCTGTCCAACTTTAAATTTGCAATCTGTGCATGAATAAAACCTATTTTGCAACACAGAGAAACATATCTGAAGGTGTTAGAAGTGTTTTGCATGATTTTTGAAGTTAGACCCTGAAATGTCAGAAAACAGCGTTTCAGCGCAGAACAAAGTTGGTTCAGGCAATGCAAGCTGAATCTCTGTCCAACTTTAAATTTGCAGTCTGTGCATGAATAAAAGCTATTTTGCAACACAGAGAAACATATCTGAAGGTGTTAGAAGTGTTTTGCATGATTTTTGAAGTTAGACCCTGAAATGTCAGAAAACAGCGTTTCAGCGCAGAACAAAGTTGGTTCAGGCAATGCAAGCTGAATCTCTGTCCAACTTTAAATTTGCAGTCTGTGCATGAATAAAAGCTATTTTGCAACACAGAGAAACATATCTGAAGGTGTTAGAAGTGTTTTGCATGATTTTTGAAGTTAGACCCTGAAATGTCAGAAAACAGCGTTTCAGCGCAGAACAAAGTTGGTTCAGGCAATGCAAGCTGAATCTCTGTCCAACTTTAAATTTGCAATCTGTGCATGAAAAAAAGCTATTTTGCAACACAGAGAAACATATCTGAAGGTGTTAGAAGTGTTTTGCATGATTTTTGAAGTTAGACCCTGAAATGTCAGAAAACAGCGTTTCAGCGCAGAACAAAGTTGGTTCAGGCAATGCAAGCTGAATCTCTGTCCCGCTTTAACTTTGCAGTCTGTGCATGAATAAAACCTATTTTGCAACACAGAGAAACATATCTGAAGGTGTTAGAAGTGTTTTGCATGATTTTTGAAGTTAGACCCTGAAATGTCAGAAAACAGCGTTTCAGCGCAGAACAAAGTTGGTTCAGGCGATGCAAGCTGAATCTTTGTCCCACTTTAACTTTGCAGTCTGTGCATGAATAAAGCCTATTTTGCAACACAGAGAAACATATCTGAAGGTGTTAGAAGTGTTTTGCATGATTTTTGAAGTTAGACCCTGAAATGTCAGAAAACAGCGTTTCAGCGCAGAACAAAGTTGGTTCAGGCAATGCAAGCTGAATCTCTGTCCAACTTTAAATTTGCAGTCTGTGCATGAATAAAACCTATTTTGCAACACAGAGAAACATATCTGAAGGTGTTAGAAGTGTTTTGCATGATTTTTGAAGTTAGACCCTGAAATGTCAGAAAACAGCGTTTCAGCGCAGAACAAAGTTGGTTCAGGCAATGCAAGCTGAATCTCTGTCCAACTTTAAATTTGCAATCTGTGCATGAATAAAACCTATTTTGCAACACAGAGAAACATATCTGAAGGTGTTAGAAGTGTTTTGCATGATTTTTGAAGTTAGACCCTGAAATGTCAGAAAACAGCGTTTCAGCGCAGAACAAAGTTGGTTCATGCAATGCAAGCTGAATCTCTGTCCAACTTTAAATTTGCAGTCTGTGCATGAATAAAAGCTATTTTGCAACACAGAGAAACATATCTGAAGGTGTTAGAAGTGTTTTGCATGATTTTTGAAGTTAGACCCTGAAATGTCAGAAAACAGCGTTTCAGCGCAGAACAAAGTTGGTTCAGGCAATGCAAGCTGAATCTCTGTCCAACTTTAAATTTGCAATCTGTGCATGAATAAAAGCTATTTTGCAACACAGAGAAACATATCTGAAGGTGTTAGAAGTGTTTTGCATGATTTTTGAAGTTAGACCCTGAAATGTCAGAAAACAGCGTTTCAGCGCAGAACAAAGTTGGTTTAGGCAATGCAAGCTGAATCTTTGTCCCACTTTAAATTTACACTCTGTGCATGAATAAAACCTATTTTGCAACTCAGAGAAACATATCTGAAGGTGTTAGAAGTGTTTTGCATGATTTTTGAAGTTAGACCCTGAAATGTCAGAAAACAGCGTTTCAGCGCAGAACAAAGTTAGTTCAGGCAATGCAAGCTGAATCTCTGTCCCACTTTAACTTTGCAGTCTGTGCATGAATAAAAGCTATTTTGCAACACAGAGAAACATGTCTGAAGGTGTTAGAAGTGTTTTGCATGATTTTTGAAGTTAGACCCTGAAATGTCAGAAAACAGCGTTTCAGCGCAGAACAAAGTTGGTTCAGGCAATGCAAGCTGAATCTCTGTCCAACTTTAAATTTGCAATCTGTGCATGAATAAAAGCTATTTTGCAACACAGAGAAACATATCTGAAGGTGTTAGAAGTGTTTTGCATGATTTTTGAAGTTAGACCCTGAAATGTCAGAAAACAGCGTTTCAGCGCAGAACAAAGTTGGTTCAGGCAATGCAAGCTGAATCTTTGTCCCACTTTAAATTTACACTCTGTGCATGAATAAAACCTATTTTGCAACTCAGAGAAACATATCTGAAGGTGTTAGAAGTGTTTTGCATGATTTTTGAAGTTAGACCCTGAAATGTCAGAAAACAGCGTTTCAGCGCAGAACAAAGTTAGTTCAGGCAATGCAAGCTGAATCTCTGTCCCACTTTAACTTTGCAGTCTGTGCATGAATAAAACCTATTTTGCAACACAGAGAAACATATCTGAAGGTGTTAGAAGTGTTTTGCATGATTTTTGAAGTTAGACCCTGAAATGTCAGAAAACAGCGTTTCAGCGCAGAACAAAGTTGGTTCAGGCAATGCAAGCTGAATCTCTGTCCAACTTTAAATTTGCAATCTGTGCATGAATAAAACCTATTTTGCAACACAGAGAAACATATCTGAAGGTGTTAGAAGTGTTTTGCATGATTTTTGAAGTTAGACCCTGAAATGTCAGAAAACAGCGTTTCAGCGCAGAACAAAGTTGGTTCAGGCAATGCAAGCTGAATCTCTGTCCAACTTTAAATTTGCAGTCTGTGCATGAATAAAAGCTATTTTGCAACACAGAGAAACATATCTGAAGGTGTTAGAAGTGTTTTGCATGATTTTTGAAGTTAGACCCTGAAATGTCAGAAAACAGCTTTTCAGCGCAGAACAAAGTTGGTTCAGGCAATGCAAGCTGAATCTCTGTCCAACTTTAAATTTGCAGTCTGTGCATGAATAAAAGCTATTTTGCAACACAGAGAAACATATCTGAAGGTGTTAGAAGTGTTTTGCATGATTTTTGAAGTTAGACCCTGAAATGTCAGAAAACAGCGTTTCAGCGCAGAACAAAGTTGGTTCAGGCAATGCAAGCTGAATCTCTGTCCAACTTTAAATTTGCAGTCTCTGCATGAATAAAAGCTATTTTGCAACACAGAGAAACATGTCTGAAGGTGTTAGAAGTGTTTTGCATGATTTTTGAAGATAGACCCTGAAATGTCAGAAAACAGCGTTTCAGCGCAGAACAAAGTTGGTTCAGGCAATGCAAGCTGAATCTCTGTCCAACTTTAAATTTGCAATCTGTGCATGAATAAAAGCTATTTTGCAACACAGAGAAACATATCTGAAGGTGTTAGAAGTGTTTTGCATGATTTTTGAAGTTAGACCCTGAAATGTCAGAAAACAGCGTTTCAGCGCAGAACAAAGTTGGTTCAGGCAATGCAAGCTGAATCTCTGTCCAACTTTAAATTTGCAGTCTGTGCATGAATAAAACCTATTTTGCAACACAGAGAAACATATCTGAAGGTGTTAGAAGTGTTTTGCATGATTTTTGAAGTTAGACCCTGAAATGTCAGAAAACAGCGTTTCAGCGCAGAACAAAGTTGGTTCAGGCAATGCAAGCTGAATCTTTGTCCCACTTTAACTTTGCAGTCTGTGCATGAATAAAACCTATTTTGCAACACAGAGAAACATATCTGAAGGTGTTAGAAGTGTTTTGCATGATTTTTGAAGTTAGACCCTGAAATGTCAGAAAACAGCGTTTCAGCGCAGAACAAAGTTGGTTCAGGCAATGCAAGCTGAATCTCTGTCCAACTTTAAATTTGCAATCTGTGCATGAATAAAACCTATTTTGCAACACAGAGAAACATATCTGAAAGAAACTATGGACTCTCTCTTTTCTAGCACTTTAGATACAGTTGCTCCAGTGCGCCTAAAAAAGATTAAGAAAAACAGTCTAACACCGTGGTATAACGATCATACCCGCGCCCTAAAGAGAAAAGCACGAAAAATGGAACGCAGCTGGAGGAAAACAAAACTAGAGGTTTTTCGTATTGCTTGGCGTGAATGTAATTTATCTTATAGGAAAGCATTAAAAACTGCCAGATCGGATTACTTTTCATCTCTCTTAGAAGAAAACAAACATAACCCTAGGTATTTGTTCAATACTGTGGTTAAATTAACTAAAAATATAGCAGCAACAGGTTTAGACATTTCCCAAAAGCACAGCAGTAATGACTTTATGACGTACTTTACCTCCAAGATAGACACTATTAGAGATAAAATTGTAACCATACAGCCGCCCGCTACAGTATCGCATCAGATAGTGCGTTGTAGATCTCCTGAGGAACAATTCCATTCATTCTCTATTATAGGAGAGGAGGAATTGTATAAACTTGTTAAATCATCTAAACCCACAACATGTATGTTAGACCCTATTCCATCTAAGCTACTAAAGGAGGTACTTCCAGAAGTCATAGATCCTCTTCTGAATATTATTAATTCGTCACTATCATTAGGATATGTCCCCAAAACCTTCAAAATAGCTGTTATTAAGCCACTCATTAAAAAACCACAACTTGACCCCTATGAATTAATTAACTACAGACCAATTTCGAATCTCCCTTTTCTGTCAAAGGTACTAGAAAAGGTAGTATCCTCACAATTATGCTCCTTCTTAGAGAAAAATGGTATCTGCGAGGATTTCCAGTCAGGTTTTAGACCATATCATAGTACTGAGACTGCTCTAATTAGAGTAACAAATGACCTGCTATTGTCAAGCGATCGTGGTTGCATCTCTCTATTAGTGCTACTGGATCTTAGTGCCGCATTTGATACTATTGACCACAACATTCTTTTAAATAGACTTGAAAATTATGTAGGCATTAGTGGTAGTGCACTGGCATGGTTCAAATCGTACTTATCTGACCGTCATCAGTTTGTGGCAATAAATGAAGAGGTATCATTTAGATCGCAAGTGCAGTATGGAGTACCTCAAGGCTCAGTGCTAGGGCCATTACTTTTTACGCTTTACATGTTACCCTTGGGAGATATCATCAGGAAACATGGTGTTAGCTTTCATTGTTACGCTGATGATACTCAGCTCTATATTTCTTCGCAGCCCGGAAAAACATATCCATTCGAAAAACTAACAGAATGCATAGCTGATATTAAAAACTGGATGGCGAATAACTTCTTACTGTTAAATTCTGAAAAAACAGAGGTATTAATTATTGGACCTAAAACCTCCACAAGTAATGACCTAAAACACAGTCTAATACTAGATGGCTGCTCTGTAAATTCGTCGTCATCAGTTAGGAACCTAGGCGTCCTATTCGATAGCAATCTCTCCTTTGAAAGCCACATTTCTAGCATCTGCAAAACCGCATTTTTCCATCTTAAAAATATATCGAAATTACGACCTATGCTATCAATGTCAAATGCTGAAACATTAATTCATGCGTTCATGACCTCAAGGATAGATTATTGTAATGCTTTATTGGGTGGTTGTTCTGCACGCTTAATAAACAAACTCCAGCTGGTCCAAAATGCAGCAGCTAGAGTTCTTACTAGAACCAGAAAGTATGACCATATTAGCCCGGTTCTGTCAACACTGCATTGGCTCCCTATTAAACATCGTATAGATTTTAAAATCTTGCTAATTACTTATAAAGCCCTCAATGGTTTAGCTCCTCAGTACTTGAACGAGCTCCTATCGTATTATAGTCCTTCACGTCCGCTGCGTTCTCAAAATTCTGGCAATTTGATAATACCTAGAATATCAAAATCAACTGCCGGCGGCAGATCATTTTCTTATCTAGCGCCTAAACTCTGGAACAATCTACCTAACACTGTTCGGGAGGCAGACACACTCTGTCAGTTTAAATCTAGATTAAAGACACATCTCTTTAACCTGGCTTACACATAAAATCATTAACACATTTCTATAATTCAAATCCGTTAAAGGATTGTTAGGCTGCATTAATTAGGTCAACCGGAACCGAAAACACCTCCCATAACACCTGATGCACTCGTTGCATCGTAAAAAGAATGGCATCTACGCTAATATTAGTCTGTTTCATTCTTATTCCGAGGTCACCGTAGCCACCAGATCCAGCCTGTATCCGGATCAGATGGTCACTCCAGTCCCCCGGATCCAGTCCGTACCCAGCTTAGATCATGGATCACCACCTAGAGATGACTTCAATAGCCGTGGATGTCAACCAGATGAGCTCCAAGGCGGATCACCAATAAAGACCTCGCCAACCTTGACGGCCATCGGCACTACACCACAGGATCCTGATGAGTTCTCTACAATCAGACATTGGTACAAACTGTTGTTTGGTCTGGCCAGAGGAGAACTGGTCCCCCGACTGAGCCTGGTTTCTCCCAAGGTTTTTTTCTCCATTTCTGTCACCTGTGGAGTTTTGGTTCCTTGCCGCTGTCGCCTCTGGCTTGCTTAGTTGGGGACACTTTCCAGCGATATCGTACACTATTTGAACTGAACTGACGATGATATCACTGAATTCATTGATGAACTGCTTTTAACTGAAAATTGATTGTTACAATAATGCGTTACTTACACACTATTGTGCTGTTTAAATACTGTGCAGTTGCTTTGACACAATCTGTATTGTAAAAGGCGCTATATAAATAAAGGTGACTTGACTTGACTTGACTTGAAGGTGTTAGAAGTGTTTTGCATGATTTTTGAAGTTAGACCCTGAAATGTCAGAAAACAGCGTTTCAGCGCAGAACAAAGTTGGTTCAGGCAATGCAAGCTGAATCTCTGTCCAACTTTAAATTTGCAGTCTGTGCATGAATAAAAGCTATTTTGCAACACAGAGAAACATATCTGAAGGTGTTAGAAGTGTTTTGCATGATTTTTGAAGTTAGACCCTGAAATGTCAGAAAACAGCTTTTCAGCGCAGAACAAAGTTGGTTCAGGCAATGCAAGCTGAATCTCTGTCCAACTTTAAATTTGCAGTCTGTGCATGAATAAAAGCTATTTTGCAACACAGAGAAACATATCTGAAGGTGTTAGAAGTGTTTTGCATGATTTTTGAAGTTAGACCCTGAAATGTCAGATAACAGCGTTTCAGCGCAGAACAAAGTTGGTTCAGGCAATGCAAGCTGAATCTCTGTCCAACTTTAAATTTGCAGTCTCTGCATGAATAAAAGCTATTTTGCAACACAGAGAAACATGTCTGAAGGTGTTAGAAGTGTTTTGCATGATTTTTGAAGATAGACCCTGAAATGTCAGAAAACAGCGTTTCAGCGCAGAACAAAGTTGGTTCAGGCAATGCAAGCTGAATCTCTGTCCAACTTTAAATTTGCAATCTGTGCATGAATAAAAGCTATTTTGCAACACAGAGAAACATATCTGAAGGTGTTAGAAGTGTTTTGCATGATTTTTGAAGTTAGACCCTGAAATGTCAGAAAACAGCGTTTCAGCGCAGAACAAAGTTGGTTCAGGCAATGCAAGCTGAATCTCTGTCCAACTTTAAATTTGCAGTCTGTGCATGAATAAAACCTATTTTGCAACACAGAGAAACATATCTGAAGGTGTTAGAAGTGTTTTGCATGATTTTTGAAGTTAGACCCTGAAATGTCAGAAAACAGCGTTTCAGCGCAGAACAAAGTTGGTTCAGGCAATGCAAGCTGAATCTCTGTCCAACTTTAAATTTGCAATCTGTGCATGAATAAAACCTATTTTGCAACACAGAGAAACATATCTGAAGGTGTTAGAAGTGTTTTGCATGATTTTTGAAGTTAGACCCTGAAATGTCAGAAAACAGCGTTTCAGCGCAGAACAAAGTTGGTTCAGGCAATGCAAGCTGAATCTCTGTCCAACTTTAAATTTGCAGTCTGTGCATGAATAAAAGCTATTTTGCAACACAGATAAACATATCTGAAGGTGTTAGAAGTGTTTTGCATGATTTTTGAAGTTAGACCCTGAAATGTCAGAAAACAGCGTTTCAGCGCAGAACAAAGTTGGTTCAGGCAATGCAAGCTGAATCTCTGTCCAACTTTAAATTTGCAGTCTGTGCATGAATAAAAGCTATTTTGCAACACAGAGAAACATATCTGAAGGTGTTAGAAGTGTTTTGCATGATTTTTGAAGTTAGATCCTGAAATGTCAGAAAACAGCGTTTCAGCGCAGAACAAAGTTGGTTCAGGCAATGCAAGCTGAATCTCTGTCCAACTTTAAATTTGCAATCTGTGCATGAAAAAAAGCTATTTTGCAACACAGAGAAACATATCTGAAGGTGTTAGAAGTGTTTTGCATGATTTTTGAAGTTAGACCCTGAAATGTCAGAAAACAGCGTTTCAGCGCAGAACAAAGTTAGTTCAGGCAATGCAAGCTGAATCTCTGTCCCACTTTAACTTTGCAGTCTGTGCATGAATAAAACCTATTTTGCAACACAGAGAAACATATCTGAAGGTGTTAGAAGTGTTTTGCATGATTTTTGAAGTTAGACCCTGAAATGTCAGAAAACAGCGTTTCAGCGCAGAACAAAGTTGGTTCAGGCAATGCAAGCTGAATCTCTGTCCAACTTTAAATTTGCAATCTGTGCATGAATAAAACCTATTTTGCAACACAGAGAAACATATCTGAAAGTGTTAGAAGTGTTTTGCATGATTTTTGAAGTTAGACCCTGAAATGTCAGAAAACAGCGTTTCAGCGCAGAACAAAGTTGGTTCAGGCAATGCAAGCTGAATCTCTGTACAACTTTAAATTTGCAATCTGTGCATGAATAAAAGCTATTTTGCAACACAGAGAAACATATCTGAAGGTGTTAGAAGTGTTTTGCATGATTTTTGAAGTTAGACCCTGAAATGTCAGAAAACAGCGTTTCAGCGCAGAACAAAGTTGGTTCAGGCAATGCAAGCTGAATCTCTGTCCAACTTTAAATTTGCAGTCTGTGCATGAATAAAACCTATTTTGCAACACAGAGAAACATATCTGAAGGTGTTAGAAGTGTTTTGCATGATTTTTGAAGTTAGACCCTGAAATGTCAGAAAACAGCGTTTCAGCGCAGAACAAAGTTGGTTCAGGCAATGCAAGCTGAATCTCTGTCCAACTTTAAATTTGCAATCTGTGCATGAATAAAAGCTATTTTGCAACACAGAGAAACATATCTGAAGGTGTTAGAAGTGTTTTGCATGATTTTTGAAGTTAGACCCTGAAATGTCAGAAAACAGCGTTTCAGCGCAGAACAAAGTTGGTTCAGGCAATGCAAGCTGAATCTCTGTCCAACTTTAAATTTGCAGTCTGTGCATGAATAAAACCTATTTTGCAACACAGAGAAACATATCTGAAGGTGTTAGAAGTGTTTTGCATGATTTTTGAAGTTAGACCCTGAAATGTCAGAAAACAGCGTTTCAGCGCAGAACAAAGTTGGTTCAGGCAATGCAAGCTGAATCTTTGTCCCACTTTAACTTTGCAGTCTGTGCATGAATAAAACCTATTTTGCAACACAGAGAAACATATCTGAAGGTGTTAGAAGTGTTTTGCATGATTTTTGAAGTTAGACCCTGAAATGTCAGAAAACAGCGTTTCAGCGCAGAACAAAGTTGGTTCAGGCAATGCAAGCTGAATCTCTGTCCAACTTTAAATTTGCAATCTGTGCATGAATAAAACCTATTTTGCAACACAGAGAAACATATCTGAAGGTGTTAGAAGTGTTTTGCATGATTTTTGAAGTTAGACCCTGAAATGTCAGAAAACAGCGTTTCAGCGCAGAACAAAGTTGGTTCAGGCAATGCAAGCTGAATCTCTG
The DNA here is from genome assembly GCF_049309525.1 of Garra rufa. NCBI lineage: Eukaryota > Metazoa > Chordata > Actinopteri > Cypriniformes > Cyprinidae > Garra > Garra rufa. The sequence goes on from NW_027394291.1 coordinate 341,956, forward strand.
TCCAACTTTAAATTTGCAGTCTGTGCATGAATAAAAGCTATTTTGCAACACAGAGAAACATATCTGAAGGTGTTAGAAGTGTTTTGCATGATTTTTGAAGTTAGACCCTGAAATGTCAGAAAACAGCGTTTCAGCGCAGAACAAAGTTGGTTCAGGCAATGCAAGCTGAATCTCTGTCCAACTTTAAATTTGCAGTCTGTGCATGAATAAAAGCTATTTTGCAACACAGAGAAACATATCTGAAGGTGTTAGAAGTGTTTTGCATGATTTTTGAAGTTAGATCCTGAAATGTCAGAAAACAGCGTTTCAGCGCAGAACAAAGTTGGTTCAGGCAATGCAAGCTGAATCTCTGTCCAACTTTAAATTTGCAATCTGTGCATGAAAAAAAGCTATTTTGCAACACAGAGAAACATATCTGAAGGTGTTAGAAGTGTTTTGCATGATTTTTGAAGTTAGACCCTGAAATGTCAGAAAACAGCGTTTCAGCGCAGAACAAAGTTGGTTCAGGCAATGCAAGCTGAATCTCTGTCCCGCTTTAACTTTGCAGTCTGTGCATGAATAAAACCTATTTTGCAACACAGAGAAACATATCTGAAGGTGTTAGAAGTGTTTTGCATGATTTTTGAAGTTAGACCCTGAAATGTCAGAAAACAGCGTTTCAGCGCAGAACAAAGTTAGTTCAGGCAATGCACGCTGAATCTCTGTCCCACTTTAACTTTGCAGTCTGTGCATGAATAAAACCTATTTTGCAACACAGAGAAACATATCTGAAGGTGTTAGAAGTGTTTTGCATGATTTTTGAAGTTAGACCCTGAAATGTCAGAAAACAGCGTTTCAGCGCAGAACAAAGTTGGTTCAGGCAATGCAAGCTGAATCTCTGTCCAACTTTAAATTTGCAATCTGTGCATGAATAAAACCTATTTTGCAACACAGAGAAACATATCTGAAAGTGTTAGAAGTGTTTTGCATGATTTTTGAAGTTAGACCCTGAAATGTCAGAAAACAGCGTTTCAGCGCAGAACAAAGTTGGTTCAGGCAATGCAAGCTGAATCTCTGTCCAACTTTAAATTTGCAGTCTCTGCATGAATAAAAGCTATTTTGCAACACAGAGAAACATGTCTGAAGGTGTTAGAAGTGTTTTGCATGATTTTTGAAGTTAGACCCTGAAATGTCAGAAAACAGCGTTTCAGTGCAGAACAAAGTTGGTTCAGGCAATGCAAGCTGAATCTCTGTCCAACTTTAAATTTGCAGTCTGTGCATGAATAAAAGCTATTTTGCAACACAGAGAAACATGTCTGAAGGTGTTAGAAGTGTTTTGCATGATTTTTGAAGTTAGACCCTGAAATGTCAGAAAACAGCGTTTCAGCGCAGAACAAAGTTGGTTCAGGCAATGCAAGCTGAATCTCTGTCCAACTTTAAATTTGCAGTCTGTGCATGAATAAAAGCTATTTTGCAACACAGAGAAACATATCTGAAGGTGTTAGAAGTGTTTTGCATGATTTTTGGAGTTAGACCCTGAAATGTCAGAAAACAGCGTTTCAGCGCAGAACAAAGTTGGTTCAGGCAATGCAAGCTGAATCTCTGTCCAACTTTAAATTTGCAATCTGTGCATGAATAAAAGCTATTTTGCAACACAGAGAAACATATCTGAAGGTGTTAGAAGTGTTTTGCATGATTTTTGAAGTTAGACCCTGAAATGTCAGAAAACAGCGTTTCAGCGCAGAACAAAGTTGGTTCAGGCAATGCAAGCTGAATCTTTGTCCCACTTTAAATTTACACTCTGTGCATGAAAAAAACCTATTTTGCAACTCAGAGAAACATATCTGAAGGTGTTAGAAGTGTTTTGCATGATTTTTGAAGTTAGACCCTGAAATGTCAGAAAACAGCGTTTCAGCGCAGAACAAAGTTAGTTCAGGCAATGCAAGCTGAATCTCTGTCCCACTTTAACTTTGCAGTCTGTGCATGAATAAAACCTATTTTGCAACACAGAGAAACATATCTGAAGGTGTTAGAAGTGTTTTGCATGATTTTTGAAGTTAGACCCTGAAATGTCAGAAAACAGCGTTTCAGCGCAGAACAAAGTTGGTTCAGGCAATGCAAGCTGAATCTCTGTCCAACTTTAAATTTGCAATCTGTGCATGAATAAAACCTATTTTGCAACACAGAGAAACATATCTGAAGGTGTTAGAAGTGTTTTGCATGATTTTTGAAGTTAGACCCTGAAATGTCAGAAAACAGTGTTTCAGCGCAGAACAAAGTTGGTTCAGGCAATGCAAGCTGAATCTCTGTCCAACTTTAAATTTGCAGTCTGTGCATGAATAAAAGCTATTTTGCAACACAGAGAAACATGTCTGAAGGTGTTAGATGTGTTTTGCATGATTTTTGAAGTTAGACCCTGAAATGTCAGAAAACAGCGTTTCAGCGCAGAACAAAGTTGGTTCAGGCAATGCAAGCTGAATCTCTGTCCAACTTTAAATTTGCAGTCTGTGCATGAATAAAAGCTATTTTGCAACACAGAGAAACATATCTGAAGGTGTTAGAAGTGTTTTGCATGATTTTTGAAGTTAGACCCTGAAATGTCAGAAAACAGCGTTTCAGCGCAGAACAAAGTTGGTTCAGGCAATGCAAGCTGAATCTCTGTCCAACTTTAAATTTGCAATCTGTGCATGAATAAAAGCTATTTTGCAACACAGAGAAACATATCTGAAGGTGTTAGAAGTGTTTTGCATGATTTTTGAAGTTAGACCCTGAAATGTCAGAAAACAGCGTTTCAGCGCAGAACAAAGTTGGTTCAGGCAATGCAAGCTGAATCTCTGTCCAACTTTAAATTTGCAGTCTGTGCATGAATAAAACCTATTTTGCAACACAGAGAAACATATCTGAAGGTGTTAGAAGTGCTTTGCATGATTTTTGAAGTTAGACCCTAAAATGTCAGAAAACAGCGTTTCAGCGCAGAACAAAGTTGGTTCAGGCAATGCAAGCTGAATCTTTGTCCCACTTTAACTTTGCAGTCTGTGCATGAATAAAACCTATTTTGCAACACAGAGAAACATATCTGAAGGTGTTAGAAGTGTTTTGCATGATTTTTGAAGTTAGACCCTGAAATGTCAGAAAACAGCGTTTCAGCGCAGAACAAAGTTGGTTCAGGCAATGCAAGCTGAATCTCTGTCCAACTTTAAATTTGCAATCTGTGCATGAGTAAAACCTATTTTGCAACACAGAGAAACATATCTGAAGGTGTTAGAAGTGTTTTGCATGATTTTTGAAGTTAGACCCTGAAATGTCAGAAAACAGCGTTTCAGCGCAGAACAAAGTTGGTTCAGGCAATGCAAGCTGAATGTCTGTCCAACTTTAAATTTGCAGTCTGTGCATGAATAAAAGCTATTTTGCAACACAGAGAAACATATCTGAAGGTGTTAGAAGTGTTTTGCATGATTTTTGAAGTTAGACCCTGAAATGTCAGAAAACAGCGTTTCAGCGCAGAACAAAGTTAGTTCAGGCAATGCAAGCTGAATCTCTGTCCCACTTTAACTTTGCAGTCTGTGCATGAATAAAACCTATTTTGCAACACAGAGAAACATATCTGAAGGTGTTAGAAGTGTTTTGCATGATTTTTGAAGTTAGACCCTGAAATGTCAGAAAACAGCGTTTCAGCGCAGAACAAAGTTGGTTCAGGCAATGCAAGCTGAATCTCTGTCCAACTTTAAATTTGCAATCTGTGCATGAATAAAACCTATTTTGCAACACAGAGAAACATATCTGAAGGTGTTAGAAGTGTTTTGCATGATTTTTGAAGTTAGACCCTGAAATGTCAGAAAACAGCGTTTCAGCGCAGAACAAAGTTGGTTCAGGCAATGCAAGCTGAATCTCTGTCCAACTTTAAATTTGCAATATGTGCATGAAAAAAAGCTATTTTGCAACACAGAGAAACATATCTGAAGGTGTTAGAAGTGTTTTGCATGATTTTTGAAGTTAGACCCTGAAATGTCAGAAAACAGCGTTTCAGCGCAGAACAAAGTTGGTTCAGGCGATGCAAGCTGAATCTTTGTCCCACTTTAACTTTGCAGTCTGTGCATGAATAAAACCTATTTTGCAACACAGAGAAACATATCTGAAGGTGTTAGAAGTGTTTTGCATGATTTTTGAAGTTAGACCCTGAAATGTCAGAAAACAGCGTTTCAGCGCAGAACAAAGTTGGTTCAGGCAATGCAAGCTGAATCTCTGTCCAACTTTAAATTTGCAATCTGTGCATGAATAAAACCTATTTTGCAACACAGAGAAACATATCTGAAGGTGTTAGAAGTGTTTTGCATGATTTTTGAAGTTAGACCCTGAAATGTCAGAAAACAGCGTTTCAGCGCAGAACAAAGTTGGTTCATGCAATGCAAGCTGAATCTCTGTCCAACTTTAAATTTGCAGTCTGTGCATGAATAAAAGCTATTTTGCAACACAGAGAAACATATCTGAAGGTGTTAGAAGTGTTTTGCATGATTTTTGAAGTTAGACCCTGAAATGTCAGAAAACAGCGTTTCAGCGCAGAACAAAGTTGGTTCAGGCAATGCAAGCTGAATCTCTGTCCAACTTTAAATTTGCAGTCTGTGCATGAATAAAAGCTATTTTGCAACACAGAGAAACATATCTGAAGGTGTTAGAAGTGTTTTGCATGATTTTTGAAGTTAGACCCTGAAATGTCAGAAAACAGCGTTTCAGCGCAGAACAAAGTTGGTTCAGGCAATGCAAGCTGAATCTCTGTCCAACTTTAAATTTGCAGTCTGTGCATGAATAAAAGCTATTTTGCAACACAGAGAAACATATCTGAAGGTGTTAGAAGTGTTTTGCATGATTTTTGAAGTTAGACCCTGAAATGTCAGAAAACAGCGTTTCAGCGCAGAACAAAGTTGGTTCAGGCAATGCAAGCTGAATCTCTGTCCAACTTTAAATTTGCAATCTGTGCATGAATAAAAGCTATTTTGCAACTCAGAGAAACATATCTGAAGGTGTTAGAAGTGTTTTGCATGATTTTTGAAGTTAGACCGTGAAATGTCAGAAAACAGCGTTTCAGCGCAGAACAAAGTTGGTTCAGGCAATGCAAGCTGAATCTTTGTCCCACTTTAAATTTACACTCTGTGCATGAATAAAACCTATTTTGCAACTCAGAGAAACATATCTGAAGGTGTTAGAAGTGTTTTGCATGATTTTTGAAGTTAGACCCTGAAATGTCAGAAAACAGCGTTTCAGCGCAGAACAAAGTTAGTTCAGGCAATGCAAGCTGAATCTCTGTCCCACTTTAACTTTGCAGTCTGTGCATGAATAAAAGCTATTTTGCAACACAGAGAAACATATCTGAAGGTGTTAGAAGTGTTTTGCATGATTTTTGAAGTTAGACCCTGAAATGTCAGAAAACAGCGTTTCAGCGCAGAACAAAGTTGGTTCAGGCAATGCAAGCTGAATCTCTGTCCAACTTTAAATTTGCAATCTGTGCATGAATAAAAGCTATTTTGCAACACAGAGAAACATATCTGAAGGTGTTAGAAGTGTTTTGCATGATTTTTGAAGTTAGACCCTGAAATGTCAGAAAACAGCGTTTCAGCGCAGAACAAAGTTGGTTCAGGCAATGCAAGCTGAATCTTTGTCCCACTTTAAATTTACACTCTGTGCATGAATAAAACCTATTTTGCAACTCAGAGAAACATATCTGAAGGTGTTAGAAGTGTTTTGCATGATTTTTGAAGTTAGACCCTGAAATGTCAGAAAACAGCGTTTCAGCGCAGAACAAAGTTAGTTAAGGCAATGCAAGCTGAATCTCTGTCCCACTTTAACTTTGCAGTCTGTGCATGAATAAAACCTATTTTGCAACACAGAGAAACATATCTGAAGGTGTTAGAAGTGTTTTGCATGATTTTTGAAGTTAGACCCTGAAATGTCAGAAAACAGCGTTTCAGCGCAGAACAAAGTTGGTTCAGGCAATGCAAGCTGAATCTCTGTCCAACTTTAAATTTGCAGTCTGTGCATGAATAAAAGCTATTTTGCAACACAGAGAAACATATCTGAAGGTGTTAGAAGTGTTTTGCATGATTTTTGAAGTTAGACCCTGAAATGTCAGAAAACAGCGTTTCAGCGCAGAACAAAGTTGGTTCAGGCAATGCAAGCTGAATCTCTGTCCAACTTTAAATTTGCAGTCTGTGCATGAATAAAAGCTATTTTGCAACACAGAGAAACATATCTGAAGGTGTTAGAAGTGTTTTGCATGATTTTTGAAGTTAGACCCTGAAATGTCAGAAAACAGCGTTTCAGCGCAGAACAAAGTTGGTTCAGGCAATGCAAGCTGAATCTCTGTCCAACTTTAAATTTGCAGTCTCTGCATGAATAAAAGCTATTTTGCAACACAGAGAAACATGTCTGAAGGTGTTAGAAGTGTTTTGCATGATTTTTGAAGATAGACCCTGAAATGTCAGAAAACAGCGTTTCAGCGCAGAACAAAGTTGGTTCAGGCAATGTAAGCTGAATCTCTGTCCAACTTTAAATTTGCAGTCTGTGCATGAATAAAACCTATTTTGCAACACAGAGAATCATATCTGAAGGTGTTAGAAGTGTTTTGCATGATTTTTGAAGTTAGACCCTGAAATGTCAGAAAACAGCGTTTCAGCGCAGAACAAAGTTGGTTCAGGCAATGCAAGCTGAATCTCTGTCCAACTTTAAATTTGCAGTCTGTGCATGAATAAAAGCTATTTTGCAACACAGAGAAACATATCTGAAGGTGTTAGAAGTGTTTTGCATGATTTTTGAAGTTAGACCCTGAAATGTCAGAAAACAGCGTTTCAGCGCAGAACAAAGTTGGTTCAGGCAATGCAAGCTGAATCTCTGTCCAACTTTAAATTTGCAGTCTGTGCATGAATAAAAGCTATTTTGCAACACAGAGAAACATATCTGAAGGTGTTAGAAGTGTTTTGCATGATTTTTGAAGTTAGACCCTGAAATGTCAGAAAACAGCGTTTCAGCGCAGAACAAAGTTGGTTCAGGCAATGCAAGCTGAATCTCTGTCCAACTTTAAATTTGCAATCTGTGCATGAAAAAAACCTATTTTGCAACACAGAGAAACATATCTGAAGGTGTTAGAAGTGTTTTGCATGATTTTTGAAGTTAGACCCTGAAATGTCAGAAAACAGCGTTTCAGCGCAGAACAAAGTTGGTTCAGGCAATGCAAGCTGAATCTCTGTCCCGCTTTAACTTTGCAGTCTGTGCATGAATAAAACCTATTTTGCAACACAGAGAAACATATCTGAAGGTGTTAGAAGTGTTTTGCATGATTTTTGAAGTTAGACCCTGAAATGTCAGAAAACAGCGTTTCAGCGCAGAACAAAGTTGGTTCAGGCAATGCAAGCTGAATCTCTGTCCAACTTTAAATTTGCAGTCTGTGCATGAATAAAAGCTATTTTGCAACACAGAGAAACATATCTGAAGGTGTTAGAAGTGTTTTGCATGATTTTTGAAGTTAGACCCTGAAATGTCAGAAAACAGCGTTTCAGCGCAGAACAAAGTTGGTTCAGGCAATGCAAGCTGAATCTCTGTCCAACTTTAAATTTGCAGTCTCTGCATGAATAAAAGCTATTTTGCAACACAGAGAAACATATCTGAAGGTGTTAGAAGTGTTTTGCATGATTTTTGAAGTTAGACCCTGAAATGTCAGAAAACAGCGTTTCAGTGCAGAACAAAGTTGGTTCAGGCAATGCAAGCTGAATCTCTGTCCAACTATAAATTTGCAGTCTGTGCATGAATAAAAGCTATTTTGCAACACAGAGAAACATGTCTGAAGGTGTTAGAAGTGTTTTGCATGATTTTTGAAGTTAGACCCTGAAATGTCAGAAAACAGCGTTTCAGCGCAGAACAAAGTTGGTTCAGGCAATGCAAGCTGAATCTCTGTCCAACTTTAAATTTGCAGTCTGTGCATGAATAAAAGCTATTTTGCAACACAGAGAAACATATCTGAAGGTGTTAGAAGTGTTTTGCATGATTTTTAAAGTTAGACCCTGAAATGTCAGAAAACAGCGTTTCAGCGCAGAACAAAGTTGGTTCAGGCAATGCAAGCTGAATCTCTGTCCAACTTTAAATTTACACTCTGTGCATGAATAAAACCTATTTTGCAACTCAGAGAAACATATCTGAAGGTGTTAGAAGTGTTTTGCATGATTTTTGAAGTTAGACCCTGAAATGTCAGAAAACAGCGTTTCAGCGCAGAACAAAGTTAGTTCAGGCAATGCAAGCTGAATCTCTGTCCCACTTTAACTTTGCAGTCTGTGCATGAATAAAAGCTATTTTGCAACACAGAGAAACATATCTGAAGGTGTTAGAAGTGTTTTGCATGATTTTTGAAGTTAGACCCTGAAATGTCAGAAAACAGCGTTTCAGCGCAGAACAAAGTTGGTTCAGGCAATGCAAGCTGAATCTCTGTCCAACTTTAAATTTGCAGTCTGTGCATGAATAAAAGCTATTTTGCAACACAGAGAAACATATCTGAAGGTGTTAGAAGTGTTTTGCATGATTTTTGAAGTTAGACCCTGAAATGTCAGAAAACAGCGTTTCAGCGCAGAACAAAGTTGGTTCAGGCAATGCAAGCTGAATCTCTGTCCAACTTTAAATTTGCAGTCTCTGCATGAATAAAACCTATTTTGCAACACAGAGAAACATATCTGAAGGTGTTAGAAGTGTTTTGCATGATTTTTGAAGTTAGACCCTGAAATGTCAGAAAACAGCGTTTCAGCGCAGAACAAAGTTGGTTCAGGCAATGCAAGCTGAATCTTTGTCCCACTTTAAATTTACACTCTGTGCATGAATAAAACCTATTTTGCAACTCAGAGAAACATATATGAAGGTGTTAGAAGTGTTTTGCATGATTTTTGAAGTTAGACCCTGAAATGTCAGAAAACAGCGTTTCAGCGCAGAACAAAGTTAGTTCAGGCAATGCAAGCTGAATCTCTGTCCCACTTTAACTTTGCAGTCTGTGCATGAATAAAACCTATTTTGCAACACAGAGAAACATATCTGAAGGTGTTAGAAGTGTTTTGCATGATTTTTGAAGTTAGACCCTGAAATGTCAGAAAACAGCGTTTCAGCGCAGAACAAAGTTGGTTCAGGCAATGCAAGCTGAATCTCTGTCCAACTTTAAATTTGCAATCTGTGCATGAATAAAACCTATTTTGCAACACAGAGAAACATATCTGAAGGTGTTAGAAGTGTTTTGCATGATTTTTGAAGTTAGACCCTGAAATGTCAGAAAACAGCGTTTCAGCGCAGAACAAAGTTGGTTCAGGCAATGCAAGCTGAATCTCTGTCCAACTTTAAATTTGCAGTCTGTGCATGAATAAAAGCTATTTTGCAACACAGAGAAACATATCTGAAGGTGTTAGAAGTGTTTTGCATGATTTTTGAAGTTAGACCCTGAAATGTCAGAAAACAGCGTTTCAGCGCAGAACAAAGTTGGTTCAGGCAATGCAAGCTGAATCTCTGTCCAACTTTAAATTTGCAGTCTGTGCATGAATAAAAGCTATTTTGCAACACAGAGAAACATATCTGAAGGTGTTAGAAGTGTTTTGCATGATTTTTGAAGTTAGACCCTGAAATGTCAGAAAACAGCGTTTCAGCGCAGAACAAAGTTGGTTCAGGCAATGCAAGCTGAATCTCTGTCCAACTTTAAATTTGCAATCTGTGCATGAATAAAAGCTATTTTGCAACACAGAGAAACATATCTGAAGGTGTTAGAAGTGTTTTGCATGATTTTTGAAGTTAGACCCTGAAATGTCAGAAAACAGCGTTTCAGCGCAGAACAAAGTTGGTTCAGGCAATGCAAGCTGAATCTTTGTCCCACTTTAAATTTACACTCTGTGCATGAATAAAACCTATTTTGCAACTCAGAGAAACATATCTGAAGGTGTTAGAAGTGTTTTGCATGATTTTTGAAGTTAGACCCTGAAATGTCAGAAAACAGCGTTTCAGCGCAGAACAAAGTTAGTTCAGGCAATGCAAGCTGAATCTCTGTCCCACTTTAACTTTGCAGTCTGTGCATGAATAAAACCTATTTTGCAACACAGAGAAACATATCTGAAGGTGTTAGAAGTGTTTTGCATGATTTTTGAAGTTAGACCCTGAAATGTCAGAAAACAGCGTTTCAGCGCAGAACAAAGTTGGTTCAGGCAATGCAAGCTGAATCTCTGTCCAACTTTAAATTTGCAATCTGTGCATGAATAAAAGCTATTTTGCAAAACAGAGAAACATATCTGAAGGTGTTAGAAGTGTTTTGCATGATTTTTGAAGTTAGACCCTGAAATGTCAGAAAACAGCGTTTCAGCGCAGAACAAAGTTGGTTCAGGCAATGCAAGCTGAATCTCTGTCCAACTTTAAATTTGCAGTCTGTGCATGAATAAAAGCTATTTTGCAACACAGAGAAACATATCTGAAGGTGTTAGAAGTGTTTTGCATGATTTTTGAAGTTAGACCCTGAAATGTCAGAAAACAGCGTTTCAGCGCAGAACAAAGTTGGTTCAGGCAATGCAAGCTGAATCTCTGTCCAACTTTAAATTTGCAGTCTCTGCATGAATAAAAGCTATTTTGCAACACAGAGAAACATGTCTGAAGGTGTTAGAAGTGTTTTGCATGATTTTTGAAGATAGACCCTGAAATGTCAGAAAACAGCGTTTCAGCGCAGAACAAAGTTAGTTCAGGCAATGCAAGCTGAATCTCTGTCCAACTTTAAATTTGCAATCTGTGCATGAATAAAACCTATTTTGCAACACAGAGAATCATATCTGAAGGTGTTAGAAGTGTTTTGCATGATTTTTGAAGTTAGACCCTGAAATGTCAGAAAACAGCGTTTCAGCGCAGAACAAAGTTGGTTCAGGCAATGCAAGCTGAATCTCTGTCCAACTTTAAATTTGCAGTCTGTGCATGAATAAAAGCTATTTTGCAACACAGAGAAACATATCTGAAGGTGTTAGAAGTGTTTTGCATGATTTTTGAAGTTAGACCCTGAAATGTCAGAAAACAGCGTTTCAGCGCAGAACAAAGTTGGTTCAGGCAATGCAAGCTGAATCTCTGTCCAACTTTAAATTTGCAGTCTGTGCATGAATAAAAGCTATTTTGCAACACAGAGAAACATATCTGAAGGTGTTAGAAGTGTTTTGCATGATTTTTGAAGTTAGACCCTGAAATGTCAGAAAACAGCGTTTCAGCGCAGAACAAAGTTGGTTCAGGCAATGCAAGCTGAATCTCTGTCCAACTTTAAATTTGCAATCTGTGCATGAAAAAAAGCTATTTTGCAACACAGAGAAACATATCTGAAGGTGTTAGAAGTGTTTTGCATGATTTTTGAAGTTAGACCCTGAAATGTCAGAAAACAGCGTTTCAGCGCAGAACAAAGTTGGTTCAGGCAATGCAAGCTGAATCTCTGTCCCGCTTTAACTTTGCAGTCTGTGCATGAATAAAACCTATTTTGCAACACAGAGAAACATATCTGAAGGTGTTAGAAGTGTTTTGCATGATTTTTGAAGTTAGACCCTGAAATGTCAGAAAACAGCGTTTCAGCGCAGAACAAAGTTGGTTCAGGCAATGCAAGCTGAATCTCTGTCCAACTTTAAATTTGCAGTCTGTGCATGAATAAAAGCTATTTTGCAACACAGAGAAACATATCTGAAGGTGTTAGAAGTGTTTTGCATGATTTTTGAAGTTAGACCCTGAAATGTCAGAAAACAGCGTTTCAGCGCAGAACAAAGTTGGTTCAGGCAATGCAAGCTGAATCTCTGTCCAACTTTAAATTTGCAATCTGTGCATGAAAAAAAGCTATTTTGCAACACAGAGAAACATATCTGAAGGTGTTAGAAGTGTTTTGCATGATTTTTGAAGTTAGACCCTGAAATGTCAGAAAACAGCGTTTCAGCGCAGAACAAAGTTGGTTCAGGCAATGCAAGCTGAATCTCTGTCCCGCTTTAACTTTGCAGTCTGTGCATGAATAAAACCTATTTTGCAACACAGAGAAACATATCTGAAGGTGTTAGAAGTGTTTTGCATGATTTTTGAAGTTAGACCCTGAAATGTCAGAAAACAGCGTTTCAGCGCAGAACAAAGTTGGTTCAGGCAATGCAAGCTGAATCTTTGTCCCACTTTAACTTTGCAGTCTGTGCATGAATAAAACCTATTTTGCAACACAGAGAAACATATCTGAAGGTGTTAGAAGTGTTTTGCATGATTTTTGAAGTTAGACCCTGAAATGTCAGAAAACAGCGTTTCAGCGCAGAACAAAGTTGGTTCAGGCAATGCAAGCTGAATCTCTGTCCAACTTTAAATTTGCAATCTGTGCATGAATAAAACCTATTTTGCAACACAGAGAAACATATCTGAAGGTGTTAGAAGTGTTTTGCATGATTTTTGAAGTTAGACCCTGAAATGTCAGAAAACAGCGTTTCAGCGCAGAACAAAGTTGGTTCAGGCAATGCAAGCTGAATCTCTGTCCAACTTTAAATTTGCAGTCTGTGCATGAATAAAAGCTATTTTGCAACACAGAGAAACATATCTGAAGGTGTTAGAAGTGTTTTGCATGATTTTTGAAGTTAGACCCTGAAATGTCAGAAAACAGCGTTTCAGCGCAGAACAAAGTTGGTTCAGGCAATGCAAGCTGAATCTCTGTCCAACTTTAAATTTGCAGTCTGTGCATGAATAAAAGCTATTTTGCAACACAGAGAAACATATCTGAAGGTGTTAGAAGTGTTTTGCATGATTTTTGAAGTTAGACCCTGAAATGTCAGAAAACAGCGTTTCAGCGCAGAACAAAGTTGGTTCAGGCAATGCAAGCTGAATCTCTGTCCAACTTTAAATTTGCAATCTGTGCATGAATAAAAGCTATTTTGCAACACAGAGAAACATATCTGAAGGTGTTAGAAGTGTTTTGCATGATTTTTGAAGTTAGACCCTGAAATGTCAGAAAACAGCGTTTCAGCGCAGAACAAAGTTGGTTCAGGCAATGCAAGCTGAATCTCTGTCCAACTTTAAATTTGCAATCTGTGCATGAATAAAACTTATTTTGCAACACAGAGAAACATATCTGAAGGTGTTAGAAGTGTTTTGCATGATTTTTGAATTTAGACCCTGAAATGTCAGAAAACAGCGTTTCAGCGCAGAACAAAGTTGGTTCAGGCAATGCAAGCTGAATCTCTGTCCAACTTTAAATTTGCAGTCTGTGCATGAATAAAAGCTATTTTGCAACACAGAGAAACATATCTGAAGGTGTTAGAAGTGTTTTGCATGATTTTTGAAGTTAGACCCTGAAATGTCAGAAAACAGCGTTTCAGCGCAGAACAAAGTTAGTTCAGGCAATGCAAGCTGAATCTCTGTCCCACTTTAACTTTGCAGTCTGTGCATGAATAAAACCTATTTTGCAACACAGAGAAACATATCTGAAGGTGTTAGAAGTGTTTTGCATGATTTTTGAAGTTAGACCCTGAAATGTCAGAAAACGTCTCGGGTTACTTGTGTAACCCATGTTCTCTGAGTAGGGAACGAGACGCTGCGTAGAAGCTTACGCATTGGGAAACACCCCTGGTGTGACGATTGTCTGAAGCCCTATAGAATCACGCCAATTCATTGGCTGATGGCGCGAAGCTCCACCTCACGCAATACGTGACCTACCTAGATAGCGCGCGCGCCATCTTATTCCTCAGATTTTCCTATCGAGGAAGCCGGAAGAGCGTGGGGAGCTTGGCAGCATACGCAGCGTCTCGTTCCCTACTCAGAGAACATGGGTTACACAAGTAACCCGAGACGTTCTCTTTCATAGGTTCACTCAACGCTGCGTAGAAGCTTACGCATTGGGAACGGTATACCAAACACGCCAAGCTAACACGCTGCCAAAGATAGACCCTAACAAGGCCATAACCCTAACACAGCTGGCTCAAGCGGAAAGAACCCGGGAGCCAGGAGCTGTGCTAACATCCAGGTTATAAAACCTGACAAAAGTATGGGGAGAGGACCAACCTGCCGCCATACAGATATCCTCCAGAGGAACTCCTCGAAACAAAGCCAGGGAGGAAGCCACTCCCCTGGTAGAATGAGCTCTAATGTCCAGAGGTGAAGGCAACCCGCGCACCTCATAGGCCATAGAAATCGCATCCCTAACCCAATGGGATATTGTGTGTTTTGAGGCGGCTAGCCCTCTGCGGCCTGCCCCAAAACACACCAGCAGCTGCTGAGACTTACGCCACTGACTAGAGCGGTCCACATACGCCTTCAGCGCCCTGACAGGACAGAGTAAATGAAGACTGCTGTCCTCACTCAAAGAAGAGGGAGAAAAAGCCTGCAGTACTACCACTTGCGAACGGAAAGACGTGGAGAGCACTTTGGGGACTAGGCCTAAGGATAGCCTTGACTAGACCGGGTGCAAACTCAATACAGGACTCATCTACACAGAGGGCCTGCAAATCCCCGACACGCTTTAAAGAGGACAACGCTAATAGCAAAGTAACCTTTAATGTCAGAATCCTCTCTGGAGCCGACTCTAAAGGTTCAAAGGGGGGCTCAACTAGCCCCTTCAGGACAACAGAAAGGTCCCAAGAAGGGAAACTAGGAGGACGAACTGGCCTCAAGCGCTTAACTCCACGCATAAAGGAGGAGACCAGACGGTGTCTACCCAACGGGACATCGTCAGAATCCCTCCGGGCCGCAATAGCCGCCACATAAACCCTCAAAGTGGTAGCGGCCGCTCCAGCTGAGAGCTTTTCCTGCAGAAACTCCAGCACTGAACCGACCGGGCAGTTAACTGGGTCTACAGAATGAGCCAAACACCACGACTCAAAAACCTTCCATTTGGAGGAATAAAGCCTCCTAGTAGAAAGGGCCCTAGCGCTACTAATAGTCTCTCGGACTCCATCCGAGAGACTCACGTCTACTGGCAGCCCCTGATCGGCCACACCCACAACTTCCAGATCTCTGGACGAGGGTGCCAAATTTTGCAGTGGAGCTGACTCAGCAGATCCTTCCTGATTGGAATCTCCCACGGTTCGCCCTCCAGTAGGGAGATCAACTCCGAGAACCACGTCTGGGACGGCCAGAACGGGGCCACTAGGAGGAGACGTGCGCCGCACGTCCTCACTCTGCCCAAGACCGCAGGGATGAGCTTGACAGGAGGGAAGGCATAAAGCTTCCTGTCCGGCCAGGGATGCGCTAGCGCATCGATCCCCAGAGGGGCAGGATGAGAAAGGGAGAACCAAAGGGGGCACTGGGACGACTCCTGAGACGCAAAGAGGTCCACCTCTGCCGCGCCGAAACGCTCCCAAATCTGAGCCACCGTCCGGCGGCTCAGCATCCATTCCCCTGACCTGATTTTCTGTCTCGACAGAAAATCCGCTGCCAGGTTCAGGACCCCCGGAACATGAACCGCTCTCAGGGACAGAAATTTGTCCTGAGCCCAAAGGAGGAGATGGCGCGCATGCCTGTCCAGGGTGCGCGACCGAGAACCTCCCTGGCGGTTGATGTGTGACACCACTGCCATATTGTCCGTCCTGACGATGACATGAGAGTGCGACAGGAACGGAAGAAAATGAACGAGAGCCAGAAAAACTGCTCTGAGTTCCAGACAGTTTATGTGCCAAGTGAGGCACTTGCCCGTCCACAGACCCCAAGCCGGTCTGCCCTCGAAGACCGCGCCCCAACCTGAAAGGGAGGCATCCGTCGAGATCATCTGGCGACGGCATACTACTCCCATACTCACTCCTGTCTGGAGGAAGATGGGGTCTCGCCACACTGAGAGGGCGCGGAGACAAGCGCCAGACACCCTCAGAAGACGGAGAGACGGCCAGGATGGGCGTATCCCCACTGACTTCATCCACCATAGGAACGGCCTCATGTGGAGCAGTCCCAAGGGAAGGACTGGGGAGGCCGCTGCTAACAGGCCTAGGACCCTGCGGCATAGACCTACTGACACGTGACGGCCTGGCCCGAAGCGGGCCGTGCACGATTTGATGCTCTCTACTCGAGCGGGAGCCAAACGGGCCCGCATCGCAGTAGAGTCCAGACACACTCCCAAAAACGTGGTCTGTTGAGAAGGAGTAAGCACGCTCTTCTTGTCGTTCAACCTGAGACCTAGAGCGCGAAGGTGGAGAAGAAGAAAGTCTCTGTGACAGCTCACCTGCTCTTTGGAGTTGGCCAGGATGAGCCAGTCGTCCAAGTAATTGAGGATTCGGATCCCCTGGAGCCTCAGCGGGGCCAGAGCGGCATCCATGCACTTGGTGAATGTCCTCGGGGCCAAAGCTAGACCGAAAGGGAGGACCTTGTATTGATACGCCTTTCCCCCAAAGGCAAACCTTAGGAACTTCCTGTGTCTCCTGACAACCTGGATGTGGAAGTAAGCATCCTTCAAGTCTACAGTGACAAACCAGTCCCCTTCCTGGACCTGGGAAAGAATGCTCTTGAGCGTCAACATTCTGAACTTCCCTCTGTAAAGAGAATAATTGAGTCTGCGTAGATCCAAAATGGGACGCAGGCCTCCATCTCTTTTCGGTACTAAAAAATATCGGCTGAAAAAGCCTAGGTTTAGTTCCGAAGAGGGAACCTCCTCTATTGCCCCCTTGAGCAGAAGGGAGGAAACTTCCTGTTGCAGGACAGAAGCCTCGTCTGCGCTGTTCACTGCAGTAAGAAGGACCCCATTGAAACGGGGAGGGTTGCGAGCAAACTGGAGCGTATAACCAAACTGGATTGTTCGAAGAACCCAGGGTGACACTCCTGGCAGATCCTGCCATGCTCCAAGGAATGTTGATAGGGGTAGCAGAGCGGGGCAGTCCAAGGGGGATACCAGTTCTGGGTCCCCGCTGTGGGCGTCCCTTAGAAGGGGAGGACATGCGGCCAGCCGCGGCTGAGGAGAGCGCATAGCGTCCTCTAACGCGGGGACGTGGCTTGATGAAGCCACAATGGGAAGGGCAGGGAAAGTCGGTGCGGGGGGAAAGCTCTGGGCGTCCCTCACCGCGCGAACAATGCCTGCAGCTTGCAGCGGCCCTGAGGGGAGAAAACCGGAGGTGTCTCCTACCTTCAACGACCGCCACACAGGAGGAATGGCCTGCTGACCTTGAAGCGCACGAAGCGGCAAGGACTGCGCAGTTGGTGGAGGAGAGCGTACTGGGGACGGACAGATACGCTTCAGCGGTCTGTCGCGATCCGACAGGACGGGGGAAGCTCTCCTCTTTCTGCCACACACATCAGGAGCGACCCGAGGAAGCCGCGGGAGGCTTCCCAGGGTGCTTTAGATCAATCCGCTTGCGAGGGCGCTGGCGAGACATAGGGCGACCACGGGCTCCCCAGACCGTGTATGGTGGGGGATGCGCCGCGTCACTAGCTCTACCAACTGGCTCCTTCCCCGGGGCCGGACGTTCCCTGGAGGATGAAGCGCTAGCCGACTCGCGCGAACGCCGTGGCATGAACTGCTTAAACGCAGCTGACTGCGTCTTAGCCGCCCTGAACTTATCCACGACGGTGGAAACCGCGTCGCCGAATAAGCCAGAGCTAGAGATAGGGGCATCGAGAAGGAAAACCTTTTCTTTTTCCCTAATCTCCGTGAGATTAAGCCACAAATGGCGCTCAGCTGCCACTAAGCCCGCCATATTGCGTCCAACCGCACGGGCTGTGTGCTTAGTAGCACGAAGAGCTAGGTCGGTAGCTCTGCGAAGCTCTTTAACCGCCTCGGGAGTCAAACCGTCACCTTCGTCCATTTCCTTCAACACCTCTGCCTGATAGGCCTGAAGAATGGCCATGGTGTGAAGAGCTGCGCCCGCCTGGCCCGCCGCCATGTAGGACTTCCCGATTAAAGCGGAAGTGGTCCTACATGGCTTAGAGGGGAGGAGAGGGCGGGACTTCCAAGAGGGGGCGGAGTTAGGCGAGAGATGCGCAGCCAACGTGTCTTCAACAGCGGGGACTGCAGCATAACCCTGCTCCACAGAACCGACAAGGTTGGTGAAGTCAGCGGCCGCCGCGTTAGTGAGACGTGAAGAAAAGGGCTGCTTCCATGACCTGGAAATCTCGTGATGCAGGTCAGGAAAAAAAGGCAGCTTACGTCTCGCCGGACGCGCCCCAGAGCTACAGAGAAAGCGCTCATCAAGCTTAGATGACTGGGATTCACGAGGTTCATCCGGCCAATCTAAGCTTAATTTCTCCGTAGCTCGCGTCAAAACATCAACCAGCTCAGAATAGGCTGGGGAAGGCCGCGCCTCCTGGCCGCTAGGCGGGAGAACGTCGGGCGCCGCGGATCCGAAGTCCTCAGAGTCGGAAGCCGCGGTAAATAAAACGTCTTCCAAACCAAAGGAAACGAAATCTCGCGCCTCCGGGCTTGGTGCAAGACAGCCGCGAGAAAATACAACCGGAGAAACCGCGCGACGGCGCTCGGGCGAAGGAGGGAAAGAAAGTGAAAACTGCTCGCTCTCCATCGCCTCGAGCTCCACATCAGAACTCCAGGCCGCGGCTTCACGGAGGGAGGAGGCCTCCGGAGCTGCACGGCGGGAGGAAGCCGCGGATTCATCTCCAAAAACCGCGAGTCTAGCGCGCAAGGTTTTTAAAGTAAAATTCTCGCAGCATTTGCATGAAGAATTGCCATACAAAGCGTCGCGCGCATGGGCAAGGCCCATGCACTTGACGCACTTACCATGCTGATCATCACTCGACATGAGGCGAGAGCACGGAGGATGGCAACGGCGAAAATCCATATTCACTCACCGCTAGGAGAAGTATTTCCACTAATGCGGTCGCTGAAGTGAATATAATTCACGAAATCGTCGAATTGGGCTTACAGAAAAACCAAGAGAAGCGAACGCTTCTGAAGAGAGTAAAATCTGAGGAATAAGATGGCGCGCGCGCTATCTAGGTAGGTCACGTATTGCGTGAGGTGGAGCTTCGCGCCATCAGCCAATGAATTGGCGTGATTCTATAGGGCTTCAGACAATCGTCACACCAGGGGTGTTTCCCAATGCGTAAGCTTCTACGCAGCGTTGAGTGAACCTATGAAAGAGAACAGCGTTTCAGCGCAGAACAAAGTTGGTTCAGGCAATGCAAGCTGAATCTCTGTCCAACTTTAAATTTGCAATCTGTGCATGAATAAAACCTATTTTGCAAAACAGAGAAACATATCTGAAGGTGTTAGAAGTGTTTTGCATGATTTTTGAAGTTAGACCCTGAAATGTCAGAAAACAGCGTTTCAGCGCAGAACAAAGTTGGTTCAGGCAATGCAAGCTGAATCTCTGTCCAACTTTAAATTTGCAGTCTGTGCATGAATAAAAGCTATTTTGCAACACAGAGAAACTTATCTGAAGGTGTTAGAAGTGTTTTGCATGATTTTTGAAGTTAGACCCTGAAATGTCAGAAAACAGCGTTTCAGCGCAGAACAAAGTTGGTTCAGGCAATGCAAGCTGAATCTCTGTCCAACTTTAAATTTGCAGTCTCTGCATGAATAAAAGCTATTTTGCAACACAGAGAAACATGTCTGAAGGTGTTAGAAGTGTTTTGCATGATTTTTGAAGATAGACCCTGAAATGTCAGAAAACAGCGTTTCAGCGCAGAACAAAGTTGGTTCAGGCAATGCAAGCTGAATCTCTGTCCAACTTTAAATTTGCAGTCTGTGCATGAATAAAACCTATTTTGCAACACAGAGAATCATATCTGAAGGTGTTAGAAGTGTTTTGCATGATTTTTGAAGTTAGACCCTGAAATGTCAGAAAACAGCGTTTCAGCGCAGAACAAAGTTGGTTCAGGCAATGCAAGCTGAATCTCTGTCCAACTTTAAATTTGCAGTCTGTGCATGAATAAAAGCTATTTTGCAACACAGAGAAACATATCTGAAGGTGTTAGAAGTGTTTTGCATGATTTTTGAAGTTAGACCCTGAAATGTCAGAAAACAGCGTTTCAGCGCAGAACAAAGTTGGTTCAGGCAATGCAAGCTGAATCTCTGTCCAACTTTAAATTTGCAGTCTGTGCATGAATAAAAGCTATTTTGCAACACAGAGAAACATATCTGAAGGTGTTAGAAGTGTTTTGCATGATTTTTGAAGTTAGACCCTGAAATGTCAGAAAACAGCGTTTTAGCGCAGAACAAAGTTGGTTCAGGCAATGCAAGCTGAATCTCTGTCCAACTTTAAATTTGCAATCTGTGCATGAAAAAAAGCTATTTTGCAACACAGAGAAACATATCTGAAGGTGTTAGAAGTGTTTTGCATGATTTTTGAAGTTAGACCCTGAAATGTCAGAAAACAGCGTTTCAGCGCAGAACAAAGTTGGTTCAGGCAATGCAAGCTGAATCTCTGTCCCGCTTTAACTTTGCAGTCTGTGCATGAATAAAACCTATTTTGCAACACAGAGAAACATATCTGAAGGTGTTAGAAGTGTTTTGCATGATTTTTGAAGTTAGACCCTGAAATGTCAGAAAACAGCGTTTCAGCGCAGAACAAAGTTGGTTCAGGCAATGCAAGCTGAATCTTTGTCCCACTTTAACTTTGCAGTCTGTGCATGAATAAAACCTATTTTGCAACACAGAGAAACATATCTGAAGGTGTTAGAAGTGTTTTGCATGATTTTTGAAGTTAGACCCTGAAATGTCAGAAAACAGCGTTTCAGCGCAGAACAAAGTTGGTTCAGGCAATGCAAGCTGAATCTCTGTCCAACTTTAAATTTGCAATCTGTGCATGAATAAAACCTATTTTGCAACACAGAGAAACATATCTGAAGGTGTTAGAAGTGTTTTGCATGATTTTTGAAGTTAGACCCTGAAATGTCAGAAAACAGCGTTTCAGCGCAGAACAAAGTTGGTTCAGGCAATGCAAGCTGAATCTCTGTCCAACTTTAAATTTGCAGTCTGTGCATGAATAAAAGCTATTTTGCAACACAGAGAAACATATCTGAAGGTGTTAGAAGTGTTTTGCATGATTTTTGAAGTTAGACCCTGAAATGTCAGAAAACAGCGTTTCAGCGCAGAACAAAGTTGGTTCAGGCAATGCAAGCTGAATCTCTGTCCAACTTTAAATTTGCAGTCTGTGCATGAATAAAAGCTATTTTGCAACACAGAGAAACATATCTGAAGGTGTTAGAAGTGTTTTGCATGATTTTTGAAGTTAGACCCTGAAATGTCAGAAAACAGCGTTTCAGCGCAGAGCAAAGTTGGTTCAGGCAATGCAAGCTGAATCTCTGTCCAACTTTAAATTTGCAGTCTGTGCATGAATAAAAGCTATTTTGCAACACAGAGAAACATATCTGAAGGTGTTAGAAGTGTTTTGCATGATTTTTGAAGTTAGACCCTGAAATGTCAGAAAACAGCGTTTCAGCGCAGAACAAAGTTGGTTCAGGAAATGCAAGCTGAATCTCTGTCCAACTTTAAATTTGCAATCTGTGCATGAATAAAAGCTATTTTGCAACACAGAGAAACATATCTGAAGGTGTTAGAAGTGTTTTGCATGATTTTTGAAGTTAGACCCTGAAATGTCAGAAAACAGCGTTTCAGCGCAGAACAAAGTTGGTTCAGGCAATGCAAGCTGAATCTCTGTCCAACTTTAAATTTGCAGTCTGTGCATGAATAAAACCTATTTTGCAACACAGAGAAACATATCTGAAGGTGTTAGAAGTGCTTTGCATGATTTTTGAAGTTAGACCCTAAAATGTCAGAAAACAGCGTTTCAGCGCAGAACAAAGTTGGTTCAGGCAATGCAAGCTGAATCTTTGTCCCACTTTAACTTTGCAGTCTGTGCATGAATAAAACCTATTTTGCAACACAGAGAAACATATCTGAAGGTGTTAGAAGTGTTTTGCATGATTTTTGAAGTTAGACCCTGAAATGTCAGAAAACAGCGTTTCAGCGCAGAACAAAGTTGGTTCAGGCAATGCAAGCTGAATCTCTGTCCAACTTTAAATTTGCAATCTGTGCATGAATAAAACCTATTTTGCAACACAGAGAAACATATCTGAAGGTGTTAGAAGTGTTTTGCATGATTTTTGAAGTTAGACCCTGAAATGTCAGAAAACAGCGTTTCAGCGCAGAACAAAGTTGGTTCAGGCAATGCAAGCTGAATCTCTGTCCAACTTTAAATTTGCAGTCTGTGCATGAATAAAAGCTATTTTGCAACACAGAGAAACATATCTGAAGGTGTTAGAAGTGTTTTGCATGATTTTTGAAGTTAGACCCTGAAATGTCAGAAAACAGCGTTTCAGCGCAGAACAAAGTTGGTTCAGGCAATGCAAGCTGAATCTCTGTCCCGCTTTAACTTTGCAGTCTGTGCATGAATAAAACCTATTTTGCAACACAGAGAAACATATCTGAAGGTGTTAGAAGTGTTTTGCATGATTTTTGAAGTTAGACCCTGAAATGTCAGAAAACAGCGTTTCAGCGCAGAACAAAGTTGGTTCAGGCGATGCAAGCTGAATCTTTGTCCCACTTTAACTTTGCAGTCTGTGCATGAATAAAACCTATTTTGCAACACAGAGAAACATATCTGAAGGTGTTAGAAGTGTTTTGCATGATTTTTGAAGTTAGACCCTGAAATGTCAGAAAACAGCGTTTTAGCGCAGAACAAAGTTGGTTCAGGCAATGCAAGCTGAATCTCTGTCCAACTTTAAATTTGCAATCTGTGCATGAAAAAAAGCTATTTTGCAACACAGAGAAACATATCTGAAGGTGTTAGAAGTGTTTTGCATGATTTTTGAAGTTAGACCCTGAAATGTCAGAAAACAGCGTTTCAGCGCAGAACAAAGTTGGTTCAGGCAATGCAAGCTGAATCTCTGTCCCGCTTTAACTTTGCAGTCTGTGCATGAATAAAACCTATTTTGCAACACAGAGAAACATATCTGAAGGTGTTAGAAGTGTTTTGCATGATTTTTGAAGTTAGACCCTGAAATGTCAGAAAACAGCGTTTCAGCGCAGAACAAAGTTGGTTCAGGCAATGCAAGCTGAATCTTTGTCCCACTTTAACTTTGCAGTCTGTGCATGAATAAAACCTATTTTGCAACACAGAGAAACATATCTGAAGGTGTTAGAAGTGTTTTGCATGATTTTTGAAGTTAGACCCTGAAATGTCAGAAAACAGCGTTTCAGCGCAGAACAAAGTTGGTTCAGGCAATGCAAGCTGAATCTCTGTCCAACTTTAAATTTGCAATCTGTGCATGAATAAAACCTATTTTGCAACACAGAGAAACATATCTGAAGGTGTTAGAAGTGTTTTGCATGATTTTTGAAGTTAGACCCTGAAATGTCAGAAAACAGCGTTTCAGCGCAGAACAAAGTTGGTTCAGGCAATGCAAGCTGAATCTCTGTCCAACTTTAAATTTGCAGTCTGTGCATGAATAAAAGCTATTTTGCAACACAGAGAAACATATCTGAAGGTGTTAGAAGTGTTTTGCATGATTTTTGAAGTTAGACCCTGAAATGTCAGAAAACAGCGTTTCAGCGCAGAACAAAGTTGGTTCAGGCAATGCAAGCTGAATCTCTGTCCAACTTTAAATTTGCAGTCTGTGCATGAATAAAAGCTATTTTGCAACACAGAGAAACATATCTGAAGGTGTTAGAAGTGTTTTGCATGATTTTTGAAGTTAGACCCTGAAATGTCAGAAAACAGCGTTTCAGCGCAGAGCAAAGTTGGTTCAGGCAATGCAAGCTGAATCTCTGTCCAACTTTAAATTTGCAGTCTGTGCATGAATAAAAGCTATTTTGCAACACAGAGAAACATATCTGAAGGTGTTAGAAGTGTTTTGCATGATTTTTGAAGTTAGACCCTGAAATGTCAGAAAACAGCGTTTCAGCGCAGAACAAAGTTGGTTCAGGAAATGCAAGCTGAATCTCTGTCCAACTTTAAATTTGCAATCTGTGCATGAATAAAAGCTATTTTGCAACACAGAGAAACATATCTGAAGGTGTTAGAAGTGTTTTGCATGATTTTTGAAGTTAGACCCTGAAATGTCAGAAAACAGCGTTTCAGCGCAGAACAAAGTTGGTTCAGGCAATGCAAGCTGAATCTCTGTCCAACTTTAAATTTGCAGTCTGTGCATGAATAAAACCTATTTTGCAACACAGAGAAACATATCTGAAGGTGTTAGAAGTGCTTTGCATGATTTTTGAAGTTAGACCCTAAAATGTCAGAAAACAGCGTTTCAGCGCAGAACAAAGTTGGTTCAGGCAATGCAAGCTGAATCTTTGTCCCACTTTAACTTTGCAGTCTGTGCATGAATAAAACCTATTTTGCAACACAGAGAAACATATCTGAAGGTGTTAGAAGTGTTTTGCATGATTTTTGAAGTTAGACCCTGAAATGTCAGAAAACAGCGTTTCAGCGCAGAACAAAGTTGGTTCAGGCAATGCAAGCTGAATCTCTGTCCAACTTTAAATTTGCAATCTGTGCATGAATAAAACCTATTTTGCAACACAGAGAAACATATCTGAAGGTGTTAGAAGTGTTTTGCATGATTTTTGAAGTTAGACCCTGAAATGTCAGAAAACAGCGTTTCAGCGCAGAACAAAGTTGGTTCAGGCAATGCAAGCTGAATCTCTGTCCAACTTTAAATTTGCAGTCTGTGCATGAATAAAAGCTATTTTGCAACACAGAGAAACATATCTGAAGGTGTTAGAAGTGTTTTGCATGATTTTTGAAGTTAGACCCTGAAATGTCAGAAAACAGCGTTTCAGCGCAGAACAAAGTTGGTTCAGGCAATGCAAGCTGAATCTCTGTCCCGCTTTAACTTTGCAGTCTGTGCATGAATAAAACCTATTTTGCAACACAGAGAAACATATCTGAAGGTGTTAGAAGTGTTTTGCATGATTTTTGAAGTTAGACCCTGAAATGTCAGAAAACAGCGTTTCAGCGCAGAACAAAGTTGGTTCAGGCGATGCAAGCTGAATCTTTGTCCCACTTTAACTTTGCAGTCTGTGCATGAATAAAACCTATTTTGCAACACAGAGAAACATATCTGAAGGTGTTAGAAGTGTTTTGCATGATTTTTGAAGTTAGATCCTGAAATGTCAGAAAACAGCGTTTCAGCGCAGAACAAAGTTGGTTCAGGCAATGCAAGCTGAATCTCTGTCCAACTTTAAATTTGCAATCTGTGCATGAATAAAACCTATTTTGCAAGACAGAGAAACATATCTGAAGGTGTTAGAAGTGTTTTGCATGATTTTTGAAGTTAGACCCTGAAATGTCAGAAAACAGCGTTTCAGCGCAAAACAAAGTTGGTTCATGCAATGCAAGCTGAATCTCTGTCCAACTTTAAATTTGCAGTCTGTGCATGAATAAAAGCTATTTTGCAACACAGAGAAACATATCTGAAGGTGTTAGAAGTGTTTTGCATGATTTTTGAAGTTAGACCCTGAAATGTCAGAAAACAGCGTTTCAGCGCAGAACAAAGTTGGTTCAGGCAATGCAAGCTGAATCTCTGTCCAACTTTAAATTTGCAGTCTGTGCATGAATAAAAGCTATTTTGCAACACAGAGAAACATATCTGAAGGTGTTAGAAGTGTTTTGCATGATTTTTGAAGTTAGACCCTGAAATGTCAGAAAACAGCGTTTCAGCGCAGAACAAAGTTGGTTCAGGCAATGCAAGCTGAATCTCTGTCCAACTTTAAATTTGCAATATGTGCATGAATAAAAGCTATTTTGCAACACAGAGAAACATATCTGAAGGTGTTAGAAGTGTTTTGCATGATTTTTGAAGTTAGACCCTGAAATGTCAGAAAACAGCGTTTCAGCGCAGAACAAAGTTGGTTCAGGCAATGCAAGCTGAATCTTTGTCCCACTTTAAATTTACACTCTGTGCATGAATAAAACCTATTTTGCAACTCAGAGAAACATATCTGAAGGTGTTAGAAGTGTTTTGCATGATTTTTGAAGTTAGACCCTGAAATGTCAGAAAACAGCGTTTCAGCGCAGAACAAAGTTAGTTCAGGCAATGCAAGCTGAATCTCTGTCCCACTTTAACTTTGCAGTCTGTGCATGAATAAAAGCTATTTTGCAACACAGAGAAACATGTCTGAAGGTGTTAGAAGTGTTTTGCATGATTTTTGAAGTTAGACCCTGAAATGTCAGAAAACAGCGTTTCAGCGCAGAACAAAGTTGGTTCAGGCAATGCAAGCTGAATCTCTGTCCAACTTTAAATTTGCAGTCTGTGCATGAATAAAAGCTATTTTGCAACACAGAGAAACATATCTGAAGGTGTTAGAAGTGTTTTGCATGATTTTTGAAGTTAGACCCTGAAATGTCAGAAAACAGCGTTTCAGCGCAGAACAAAGTTGGTTCAGGCAATGCAAGCTGAATCTCTGTCCAACTTTAAATTTGCAGTCTGTGCATGAATAAAAGCTATTTTGCAACACAGAGAAACATATCTGAAGGTGTTAGAAGTGTTTTGCATGATTTTTGAAGTTAGACCCTGAAATGTCAGAAAACAGCGTTTTAGCGCAGAACAAAGTTGGTTCAGGCAATGCAAGCTGAATCTCTGTCCAACTTTAAATTTGCAATCTGTGCATGAAAAAAAGCTATTTTGCAACACAGAGAAACATATCTGAAGGTGTTAGAAGTGTTTTGCATGATTTTTGAAGTTAGACCCTGAAATGTCAGAAAACAGCGTTTCAGCGCAGAACAAAGTTGGTTCAGGCAATGCAAGCTGAATCTCTGTCCCGCTTTAACTTTGCAGTCTGTGCATGAATAAAACCTATTTTGCAACACAGAGAAACATATCTGAAGGTGTTAGAAGTGTTTTGCATGATTTTTGAAGTTAGACCCTGAAATGTCAGAAAACAGCGTTTCAGCGCAGAACAAAGTTGGTTCAGGCAATGCAAGCTGAATCTTTGTCCCACTTTAACTTTGCAGTCTGTGCATGAATAAAACCTATTTTGCAACACAGAGAAACATATCTGAAGGTGTTAGAAGTGTTTTGCATGATTTTTGAAGTTAGACCCTGAAATGTCAGAAAACAGCGTTTCAGCGCAGAACAAAGTTGGTTCAGGCAATGCAAGCTGAATCTCTGTCCAACTTTAAATTTGCAATCTGTGCATGAATAAAACCTATTTTGCAACACAGAGAAACATATCTGAAGGTGTTAGAAGTGTTTTGCATGATTTTTGAAGTTAGACCCTGAAATGTCAGAAAACAGCGTTTCAGCGCAGAACAAAGTTGGTTCAGGCAATGCAAGCTGAATCTCTGTCCAACTTTAAATTTGCAGTCTGTGCATGCATAAAAGCTATTTTGCAACACAGAGAAACATATCTGAAGGTGTTAGAAGTGTTTTGCATGATTTTTGAAGTTAGACCCTGAAATGTCAGAAAACAGCGTTTCAGCGCAGAACAAAGTTGGTTCAGGCAATGCAAGCTGAATCTCTGTCCAACTTTAAATTTGCAGTCTGTGCATGAATAAAAGCTATTTTGCAACACAGAGAAACATATCTGAAGGTGTTAGAAGTGTTTTGCATGATTTTTGAAGTTAGACCCTGAAATGTCAGAAAACAGCGTTTCAGCGCAGAGCAAAGTTGGTTCAGGCAATGCAAGCTGAATCTCTGTCCAACTTTAAATTTGCAGTCTGTGCATGAATAAAAGCTATTTTGCAACACAGAGAAACATATCTGAAGGTGTTAGAAGTGTTTTGCATGATTTTTGAAGTTAGACCCTGAAATGTCAGAAAACAGCGTTTCAGCGCAGAACAAAGTTGGTTCAGGAAATGCAAGCTGAATCTCTGTCCAACTTTAAATTTGCAATCTGTGCATGAATAAAAGCTATTTTGCAACACAGAGAAACATATCTGAAGGTGTTAGAAGTGTTTTGCATGATTTTTGAAGTTAGACCCTGAAATGTCAGAAAACAGCGTTTCAGCGCAGAACAAAGTTGGTTCAGGCAATGCAAGCTGAATCTCTGTCCAACTTTAAATTTGCAGTCTGTGCATGAATAAAACCTATTTTGCAACACAGAGAAACATATCTGAAGGTGTTAGAAGTGCTTTGCATGATTTTTGAAGTTAGACCCTAAAATGTCAGAAAACAGCGTTTCAGCGCAGAACAAAGTTGGTTCAGGCAATGCAAGCTGAATCTTTGTCCCACTTTAACTTTGCAGTCTGTGCATGAATAAAACCTATTTTGCAACACAGAGAAACATATCTGAAGGTGTTAGAAGTGTTTTGCATGATTTTTGAAGTTAGACCCTGAAATGTCAGAAAACAGCGTTTCAGCGCAGAACAAAGTTGGTTCAGGCAATGCAAGCTGAATCTCTGTCCAACTTTAATTTTGCAATCTGTGCATGAATAAAACCTATTTTGCAACACAGAGAAACATATCTGAAGGTGTTAGAAGTGTTTTGCATGATTTTTGAAGTTAGACCCTGAAATGTCAGAAAACAGCGTTTCAGCGCAGAACAAAGTTGGTTCAGGCAATGCAAGCTGAATCTCTGTCCAACTTTAAATTTGCAGTCTGTGCATGAATAAAAGCTATTTTGCAACACAGAGAAACATATCTGAAGGTGTTAGAAGTGTTTTGCATGATTTTTGAAGTTAGACCCTGAAATGTCAGAAAACAGCGTTTCAGCGCAGAACAAAGTTGGTTCAGGCAATGCAAGCTGAATCTCTGTCCCGCTTTAACTTTGCAGTCTGTGCATGAATAAAACCTATTTTGCAACACAGAGAAACATATCTGAAGGTGTTAGAAGTGTTTTGCATGATTTTTGAAGTTAGACCCTGAAATGTCAGAAAACAGCGTTTCAGCGCAGAACAAAGTTGGTTCAGGCGATGCAAGCTGAATCTTTGTCCCACTTTAACTTTGCAGTCTGTGCATGAATAAAACCTATTTTGCAACACAGAGAAACATATCTGAAGGTGTTAGAAGTGTTTTGCATGATTTTTGAAGTTAGATCCTGAAATGTCAGAAAACAGCGTTTCAGCGCAGAACAAAGTTGGTTCAGGCAATGCAAGCTGAATCTCTGTCCAACTTTAAATTTGCAATCTGTGCATGAATAAAACCTATTTTGCAAGACAGAGAAACATATCTGAAGGTGTTAGAAGTGTTTTGCATGATTTTTGAAGTTAGACCCTGAAATGTCAGAAAACAGCGTTTCAGCGCAGAACAAAGTTGGTTCATGCAATGCAAGCTGAATCTCTGTCCAACTTTAAATTTGCAGTCTGTGCATGAATAAAAGCTATTTTGCAACACAGAGAAACATATCTGAAGGTGTTAGAAGTGTTTTGCATGATTTTTGAAGTTAGACCCTGAAATGTCAGAAAACAGCGTTTCAGCGCAGAACAAAGTTGGTTCAGGCAATGCAAGCTGAATCTCTGTCCAACTTTAAATTTGCAGTCTGTGCATGAATAAAAGCTATTTTGCAACACAGAGAAACATATCTGAAGGTGTTAGAAGTGTTTTGCATGATTTTTGAAGTTAGACCCTGAAATGTCAGAAAACAGCGTTTCAGCGCAGAACAAAGTTGGTTCAGGCAATGCAAGCTGAATCTCTGTCCAACTTTAAATTTGCAATATGTGCATGAATAAAAGCTATTTTGCAACACAGAGAAACATATCTGAAGGTGTTAGAAGTGTTTTGCATGATTTTTGAAGTTAGACCCTGAAATGTCAGAAAACAGCGTTTCAGCGCAGAACAAAGTTGGTTCAGGCAATGCAAGCTGAATCTCTGTCCAACTTTAAATTTGCAGTCTGTGCATGAATAAAAGCTATTTTGCAACACAGAGAAACATATCTGAAGGTGTTAGAAGTGTTTTGCATGATTTTTGAAGTTAGACCCTGAAATGTCAGAAAACAGCGTTTCAGCGCAGAACAAAGTTGGTTCAGGCAATGCAAGCTGAATCTCTGTCCAACTTTAAATTTGCAATCTGTGCATGAATAAAACCTATTTTGCAACACAGAGAAACATATCTGAAGGTGTTAGAAGTGTTTTGCATGATTTTTGAAGTTAGACCCTGAAATGTCAGAAAACAGCGTTTCAGCGCAGAACAAAGTTGGTTCAGGAAATGCAAGCTGAATCTCTGTCCAACTTTAAATTTGCAATCTGTGCATGAATAAAAGCTATTTTGCAACACAGAGAAACATATCTGAAGGTGTTAGAAGTGTTTTGCATGATTTTTGAAGTTAGACCCTGAAATGTCAGAAAACAGCGTTTCAGCGCAGAACAAAGTTGGTTCAGGCAATGCAAGCTGAATCTCTGTCCAACTTTAAATTTGCAGTCTGTGCATGAATAAAACCTATTTTGCAACACAGAGAAACATATCTGAAGGTGTTAGAAGTGTTTTGCATGATTTTTGAAGTTAGACCCTGAAATGTCAGAAAACAGCGTTTCAGCGCAGAACAAAGTTGGTTCAGGCGATGCAAGCTGAATCTTTGTCCCACTTTAACTTTGCAGTCTGTGCATGAATAAAACCTATTTTGCAACACAGAGAAACATATCTGAAGGTGTTAGAAGTGTTTTGCATGATTTTTGAAGTTAGACCCTGAAATGTCAGAAAACAGCGTTTCAGCGCAGAACAAAGTTGGTTCAGGCAATGCAAGCTGAATCTCTGTCCAACTTTAAATTTGCAATCTGTGCATGAATAAAACCTATTTTGCAACACAGAGAAACATATCTGAAGGTGTTAGAAGTGTTTTGCATGATTTTTGAAGTTAGACCCTGAAATGTCAGAAAACAGCGTTTCAGCGCAGAACAAAGTTGGTTCATGCAATGCAAGCTGAATCTCTGTCCAACTTTAAATTTGCAGTCTGTGCATGAATAAAAGCTATTTTGCAACACAGAGAAACATATCTGAAGGTGTTAGAAGTGTTTTGCATGATTTTTGAAGTTAGACCCTGAAATGTCAGAAAACAGCGTTTCAGCGCAGAACAAAGTTGGTTCAGGCAATGCAAGCTGAATCTCTGTCCAACTTTAAATTTGCAGTCTGTGCATGAATAAAAGCTATTTTGCAACACAGAGAAACATATCTGAAGGTGTTAGAAGTGTTTTGCATGATTTTTGAAGTTAGACCCTGAAATGTCAGAAAACAGCGTTTCAGCGCAGAACAAAGTTGGTTCAGGCAATGCAAGCTGAATCTCTGTCCAACTTTAAATTTGCAATCTGTGCATGAATAAAAGCTATTTTGCAACACAGAGAAACATATCTGAAGGTGTTAGAAGTGTTTTGCATGATTTTTGAAGTTAGACCCTGAAATGTCAGAAAACAGCGTTTCAGCGCAGAACAAAGTTGGTTCAGGCAATGCAAGCTGAATCTTTGTCCCACTTTAAATTTACACTCTGTGCATGAATAAAACCTATTTTGCAACTCAGAGAAACATATCTGAAGGTGTTAGAAGTGTTTTGCATGATTTTTGAAGTTAGACCCTGAAATGTCAGAAAACAGCGTTTCAGCGCAGAACAAAGTTAGTTCAGGCAATGCAAGCTGAATCTCTGTCCCACTTTAACTTTGCAGTCTGTGCATGAATAAAAGCTATTTTGCAACACAGAGAAACATGTCTGAAGGTGTTAGAAGTGTTTTGCATGATTTTTGAAGTTAGACCCTGAAATGTCAGAAAACAGCGTTTCAGCGCAGAACAAAGTTGGTTCAGGCAATGCAAGCTGAATCTCTGTCCAACTTTAAATTTGCAGTCTGTGCATGAATAAAAGCTATTTTGCAACACAGAGAAACATATCTGAAGGTGTTAGAAGTGTTTTGCATGATTTTTGAAGTTAGACCCTGAAATGTCAGAAAACAGCGTTTCAGCGCAGAACAAAGTTGGTTCAGGCAATGCAAGCTGAATCTCTGTCCAACTTTAAATTTGCAATCTGTGCATGAATAAAAGCTATTTTGCAACACAGAGAAACATATCTGAAGGTGTTAGAAGTGTTTTGCATGATTTTTGAAGTTAGACCCTGAAATGTCAGAAAACAGCGTTTCAGCGCAGAACAAAGTTGGTTCAGGCAATGCAAGCTGAATCTTTGTCCCACTTTAAATTTACACTCTGTGCATGAATAAAACCTATTTTGCAACTCAGAGAAACATATCTGAAGGTGTTAGAAGTGTTTTGCATGATTTTTGAAGTTAGACCCTGAAATGTCAGAAAACAGCGTTTCAGCGCAGAACAAAGTTCGTTCAGGCAATGCAAGCTGAATCTCTGTCCCACTTTAACTTTGCAGTCTGTGCATGAATAAAACCTATTTTGCAACACAGAGAAACATATCTGAAGGTGTTAGAAGTGTTTTGCATGATTTTTGAAGTTAGACCCTGAAATGTCAGAAAACAGCGTTTCAGCGCAGAACAAAGTTGGTTCAGGCAATGCAAGCTGAATCTCTGTCCAACTTTAAATTTGCAATCTGTGCATGAATAAAACCTATTTTGCAACACAGAGAAACATATCTGAAGGTGTTAGAAGTGTTTTGCATGATTTTTGAAGTTAGACCCTGAAATGTCAGAAAACAGCGTTTCAGCGCAGAACAAAGTTGGTTCAGGCAATGCAAGCTGAATCTCTGTCCAACTTTAAATTTGCAGTCTGTGCATGAATAAAAGCTATTTTGCAACACAGAGAAACATATCTGAAGGTGTTAGAAGTGTTTTGCATGATTTTTGAAGTTAGACCCTGAAATGTCAGAAAACAGCGTTTCAGCGCAGAACAAAGTTGGTTCAGGCAATGCAAGCTGAATCTCTGTCCAACTTTAAATTTGCAGTCTCTGCATGAATAAAAGCTATTTTGCAACACAGAGAAACATGTCTGAAGGTGTTAGAAGTGTTTTGCATGATTTTTGAAGATAGACCCTGAAATGTCAGAAAACAGCGTTTCAGCGCAGAACAAAGTTGGTTCAGGCAATGCAAGCTGAATCTCTGTCCAACTTTAAATTTGCAGTCTGTGCATGAATAAAACCTATTTTGCAACACAGAGAATCATATCTGAAGGTGTTAGAAGTGTTTTGCATGATTTTTGAAGTTAGACCCTGAAATGTCAGAAAACAGCGTTTCAGCGCAGAACAAAGTTGGTTCAGGCAATGCAAGCTGAATCTCTGTCCAACTTTAAATTTGCAGTCTGTGCATGAATAAAAGCTATTTTGCAACACAGAGAAACATATCTGAAGGTGTTAGAAGTGTTTTGCATGATTTTTGAAGTTAGACCCTGAAATGTCAGAAAACAGCGTTTCAGCGCAGAACAAAGTTGGTTCAGGCAATGCAAGCTGAATCTCTGTCCAACTTTAAATTTGCAGTCTGTGCATGAATAAAAGCTATTTTGCAACACAGAGAAACATATCTGAAGGTGTTAGAAGTGTTTTGCATGATTTTTGAAGTTAGACCCTGAAATGTCAGAAAACAGCGTTTCAGCGCAGAACAAAGTTGGTTCAGGCAATGCAAGCTGAATCTCTGTCCAACTTTAAATTTGCAATCTGTGCATGAAAAAAAGCTATTTTGCAACACAGAGAAACATATCTGAAGGTGTTAGAAGTGTTTTGCATGATTTTTGAAGTTAGACCCTGAAATGTCAGAAAACAGCGTTTCAGCGCAGAACAAAGTTGGTTCAGGCAATGCAAGCTGAATCTCTGTCCCGCTTTAACTTTGCAGTCTGTGCATGAATAAAACCTATTTTGCAACACAGAGAAACATATCTGAAGGTGTTAGAAGTGTTTTGCATGATTTTTGAAGTTAGACCCTGAAATGTCAGAAAACAGCGTTTCAGCGCAGAACAAAGTTGGTTCAGGCAATGCAAGCTGAATCTCTGTCCAACTTTAAATTTGCAGTCTGTGCATGAATAAAAGCTATTTTGCAACACAGAGAAACATATCTGAAGGTGTTAGAAGTGTTTTGCATGATTTTTGAAGTTAGACCCTGAAATGTCAGAAAACAGCGTTTCAGCGCAGAACAAAGTTGGTTCAGGCAATGCAAGCTGAATCTCTGTCCAACTTTAAATTTGCAGTCTCTGCATGAATAAAAGCTATTTTGCAACACAGAGAAACATATCTGAAGGTGTTAGAAGTGTTTTGCATGATTTTTGAAGTTAGACCCTGAAATGTCAGAAAACAGCGTTTCAGTGCAGAACAAAGTTGGTTCAGGCAATGCAAGCTGAATCTCTGTCCAACTATAAATTTGCAGTCTGTGCATGAATAAAAGCTATTTTGCAACACAGAGAAACATGTCTGAAGGTGTTAGAAGTGTTTTGCATGATTTTTGAAGTTAGACCCTGAAATGTCAGAAAACAGCGTTTCAGCGCAGAACAAAGTTGGTTCAGGCAATGCAAGCTGAATCTCTGTCCAACTTTAAATTTGCAGTCTGTGCATGAATAAAAGCTATTTTGCAACACAGAGAAACATATCTGAAGGTGTTAGAAGTGTTTTGCATGATTTTTAAAGTTAGACCCTGAAATGTCAGAAAACAGCGTTTCAGCGCAGAACAAAGTTGGTTCAGGCAATGCAAGCTGAATCTCTGTCCAACTTTAAATTTACACTCTGTGCATGAATAAAACCTATTTTGCAACTCAGAGAAACATATCTGAAGGTGTTAGAAGTGTTTTGCATGATTTTTGAAGTTAGACCCTGAAATGTCAGAAAACAGCGTTTCAGCGCAGAACAAAGTTAGTTCAGGCAATGCAAGCTGAATCTCTGTCCCACTTTAACTTTGCAGTCTGTGCATGAATAAAAGCTATTTTGCAACACAGAGAAACATATCTGAAGGTGTTAGAAGTGTTTTGCATGATTTTTGAAGTTAGACCCTGAAATGTCAGAAAACAGCGTTTCAGCGCAGAACAAAGTTGGTTCAGGCAATGCAAGCTGAATCTCTGTCCAACTTTAAATTTGCAGTCTCTGCATGAATAAAACCTATTTTGCAACACAGAGAAACATATCTGAAGGTGTTAGAAGTGTTTTGCATGATTTTTGAAGTTAGACCCTGAAATGTCAGAAAACAGCGTTTCAGCGCAGAACAAAGTTGGTTCAGGCAATGCAAGCTGAATCTCTGTCCAACTTTAAATTTGCAATCTGTGCATGAATAAAACCTATTTTGCAACACAGAGAAACATATCTGAAGGTGTTAGAAGTGTTTTGCATGATTTTTGAAGTTAGACCCTGAAATGTCAGAAAACAGCGTTTCAGCGCAGAACAAAGTTGGTTCAGGCAATGCAAGCTGAATCTCTGTCCAACTTTAAATTTGCAGTCTGTGCATGAATAAAAGCTATTTTGCAACACAGAGAAACATATCTGAAGGTGTTAGAAGTGTTTTGCATGATTTTTGAAGTTAGACCCTGAAATGTCAGAAAACAGCGTTTCAGCGCAGAACAAAGTTGGTTCAGGCAATGCAAGCTGAATCTCTGTCCAACTTTAAATTTGCAGTCTGTGCATGAATAAAAGCTATTTTGCAACACAGAGAAACATATCTGAAGGTGTTAGAAGTGTTTTGCATGATTTTTGAAGTTAGACCCTGAAATGTCAGAAAACAGCGTTTCAGCGCAGAACAAAGTTGGTTCAGGCAATGCAAGCTGAATCTCTGTCCAACTTTAAATTTGCAATCTGTGCATGAAAAAAAGCTATTTTGCAACACAGAGAAACATATCTGAAGGTGTTAGAAGTGTTTTGCATGATTTTTGAAGTTAGACCCTGAAATGTCAGAAAACAGCGTTTCAGCGCAGAACAAAGTTGGTTCAGGCAATGCAAGCTGAATCTTTGTCCCACTTTAACTTTGCAGTCTGTGCATGAATAAAACCTATTTTGCAACACAGAGAAACATATCTGAAGGTGTTAGAAGTGTTTTGCATGATTTTTGAAGTTAGACCCTGAAATGTCAGAAAACAGCGTTTCAGCGCAGAACAAAGTTGGTTCAGGCAATGCAAGCTGAATCTCTGTCCAACTTTAAATTTGCAATCTGTGCATGAATAAAACCTATTTTGCAACACAGAGAAACATATCTGAAGGTGTTAGAAGTGTTTTGCATGATTTTTGAAGTTAGACCCTGAAATGTCAGAAAACAGCGTTTCAGCGCAGAACAAAGTTGGTTCAGGCAATGCAAGCTGAATCTCTGTCCAACTTTAAATTTGCAGTCTGTGCATGAATAAAAGCTATTTTGCAACACAGAGAAACATATCTGAAGGTGTTAGAAGTGTTTTGCATGATTTTTGAAGTTAGACCCTGAAATGTCAGAAAACAGCGTTTCAGCGCAGAACAAAGTTGGTTCAGGCAATGCAAGCTGAATCTCTGTCCAACTTTAAATTTGCAGTCTGTGCATGAATAAAAGCTATTTTGCAACACAGAGAAACATATCTGAAGGTGTTAGAAGTGTTTTGCATGATTTTTGAAGTTAGACCCTGAAATGTCAGAAAACAGCGTTTCAGCGCAGAACAAAGTTGGTTCAGGCAATGCAAGCTGAATCTCTGTCCAACTTTAAATTTGCAATCTGTGCATGAATAAAAGCTATTTTGCAACACAGAGAAACATATCTGAAGGTGTTAGAAGTGTTTTGCATGATTTTTGAAGTTAGACCCTGAAATGTCAGAAAACAGCGTTTCAGCGCAGAACAAAGTTGGTTCAGGCAATGCAAGCTGAATCTCTGTCCAACTTTAAATTTGCAATCTGTGCATGAATAAAACCTATTTTGCAACACAGAGAAACATATCTGAAGGTGTTAGAAGTGTTTTGCATGATTTTTGAATTTAGACCCTGAAATGTCAGAAAACAGCGTTTCAGCGCAGAACAAAGTTGGTTCAGGCAATGCAAGCTGAATCTCTGTCCAACTTTAAATTTGCAGTCTGTGCATGAATAAAAGCTATTTTGCAACACAGAGAAACATATCTGAAGGTGTTAGAAGTGTTTTGCATGATTTTTGAAGTTAGACCCTGAAATGTCAGAAAACAGCGTTTCAGCGCAGAACAAAGTTGGTTCAGGCAATGCAAGCTGAATCTCTGTCCAACTTTAAATTTGCAATCTGTGCATGAATAAAACCTATTTTGCAAGACAGAGAAACATATCTGAAGGTGTTAGAAGTGTTTTGCATGATTTTTGAAGTTAGACCCTGAAATGTCAGAAAACAGCGTTTCAGCGCAGAACAAAGTTGGTTCATGCAATGCAAGCTGAATCTCTGTCCAACTTTAAATTTGCAGTCTGTGCATGAATAAAAGCTATTTTGCAACACAGAGAAACATATCTGAAGGTGTTAGAAGTGTTTTGCATGATTTTTGAAGTTAGACCCTGAAATGTCAGAAAACAGCGTTTCAGCGCAGAACAAAGTTGGTTCAGGCAATGCAAGCTGAATCTCTGTCCAACTTTAAATTTGCAGTCTGTGCATGAATAAAAGCTATTTTGCAACACAGAGAAACATATCTGAAGGTGTTAGAAGTGTTTTGCATGATTTTTGAAGTTAGACCCTGAAATGTCAGAAAACAGCGTTTCAGCGCAGAACAAAGTTGGTTCAGGCAATGCAAGCTGAATCTCTGTCCAACTTTAAATTTGCAATATGTGCATGAATAAAAGCTATTTTGCAACACAGAGAAACATATCTGAAGGTGTTAGAAGTGTTTTGCATGATTTTTGAAGTTAGACCCTGAAATGTCAGAAAACAGCGTTTCAGCGCAGAACAAAGTTGGTTCAGGCAATGCAAGCTGAATCTTTGTCCCACTTTAAATTTACACTCTGTGCATGAATAAAACCTATTTTGCAACTCAGAGAAACATATCTGAAGGTGTTAGAAGTGTTTTGCATGATTTTTGAAGT
This sequence comes from Garra rufa, assembly GCF_049309525.1. NCBI lineage: Eukaryota > Metazoa > Chordata > Actinopteri > Cypriniformes > Cyprinidae > Garra > Garra rufa. The sequence goes on from NW_027394291.1 coordinate 379,620, forward strand.
TAGACCCTGAAATGTCAGAAAACAGCGTTTCAGCGCAGAACAAAGTTAGTTCAGGCAATGCAAGCTGAATCTCTGTCCCACTTTAACTTTGCAGTCTGTGCATGAATAAAAGCTATTTTGCAACACAGAGAAACATGTCTGAAGGTGTTAGAAGTGTTTTGCATGATTTTTGAAGTTAGACCCTGAAATGTCAGAAAACAGCGTTTCAGCGCAGAACAAAGTTGGTTCAGGCAATGCAAGCTGAATCTCTGTCCAACTTTAAATTTGCAGTCTGTGCATGAATAAAAGCTATTTTGCAACACAGAGAAACATATCTGAAGGTGTTAGAAGTGTTTTGCATGATTTTTGAAGTTAGACCCTGAAATGTCAGAAAACAGCGTTTCAGCGCAGAACAAAGTTGGTTCAGGCAATGCAAGCTGAATCTCTGTCCAACTTTAAATTTGCAGTCTGTGCATGAATAAAAGCTATTTTGCAACACAGAGAAACATATCTGAAGGTGTTAGAAGTGTTTTGCATGATTTTTGAAGTTAGACCCTGAAATGTCAGAAAACAGCGTTTTAGCGCAGAACAAAGTTGGTTCAGGCAATGCAAGCTGAATCTCTGTCCAACTTTAAATTTGCAATCTGTGCATGAAAAAAAGCTATTTTGCAACACAGAGAAACATATCTGAAGGTGTTAGAAGTGTTTTGCATGATTTTTGAAGTTAGACCCTGAAATGTCAGAAAACAGCGTTTCAGCGCAGAACAAAGTTGGTTCAGGCAATGCAAGCTGAATCTCTGTCCCGCTTTAACTTTGCAGTCTGTGCATGAATAAAACCTATTTTGCAACACAGAGAAACATATCTGAAGGTGTTAGAAGTGTTTTGCATGATTTTTGAAGTTAGACCCTGAAATGTCAGAAAACAGCGTTTCAGCGCAGAACAAAGTTGGTTCAGGCAATGCAAGCTGAATCTTTGTCCCACTTTAACTTTGCAGTCTGTGCATGAATAAAACCTATTTTGCAACACAGAGAAACATATCTGAAGGTGTTAGAAGTGTTTTGCATGATTTTTGAAGTTAGACCCTGAAATGTCAGAAAACAGCGTTTCAGCGCAGAACAAAGTTGGTTCAGGCAATGCAAGCTGAATCTCTGTCCAACTTTAAATTTGCAATCTGTGCATGAATAAAACCTATTTTGCAACACAGAGAAACATATCTGAAGGTGTTAGAAGTGTTTTGCATGATTTTTGAAGTTAGACCCTGAAATGTCAGAAAACAGCGTTTCAGCGCAGAACAAAGTTGGTTCAGGCAATGCAAGCTGAATCTCTGTCCAACTTTAAATTTGCAGTCTGTGCATGAATAAAAGCTATTTTGCAACACAGAGAAACATATCTGAAGGTGTTAGAAGTGTTTTGCATGATTTTTGAAGTTAGACCCTGAAATGTCAGAAAACAGCGTTTCAGCGCAGAACAAAGTTGGTTCAGGCAATGCAAGCTGAATCTCTGTCCAACTTTAAATTTGCAGTCTGTGCATGAATAAAAGCTATTTTGCAACACAGAGAAACATATCTGAAGGTGTTAGAAGTGTTTTGCATGATTTTTGAAGTTAGACCCTGAAATGTCAGAAAACAGCGTTTCAGCGCAGAGCAAAGTTGGTTCAGGCAATGCAAGCTGAATCTCTGTCCAACTTTAAATTTGCAGTCTGTGCATGAATAAAAGCTATTTTGCAACACAGAGAAACATATCTGAAGGTGTTAGAAGTGTTTTGCATGATTTTTGAAGTTAGACCCTGAAATGTCAGAAAACAGCGTTTCAGCGCAGAACAAAGTTGGTTCAGGAAATGCAAGCTGAATCTCTGTCCAACTTTAAATTTGCAATCTGTGCATGAATAAAAGCTATTTTGCAACACAGAGAAACATATCTGAAGGTGTTAGAAGTGTTTTGCATGATTTTTGAAGTTAGACCCTGAAATGTCAGAAAACAGCGTTTCAGCGCAGAACAAAGTTGGTTCAGGCAATGCAAGCTGAATCTCTGTCCAACTTTAAATTTGCAGTCTGTGCATGAATAAAACCTATTTTGCAACACAGAGAAACATATCTGAAGGTGTTAGAAGTGCTTTGCATGATTTTTGAAGTTAGACCCTAAAATGTCAGAAAACAGCGTTTCAGCGCAGAACAAAGTTGGTTCAGGCAATGCAAGCTGAATCTTTGTCCCACTTTAACTTTGCAGTCTGTGCATGAATAAAACCTATTTTGCAACACAGAGAAACATATCTGAAGGTGTTAGAAGTGTTTTGCATGATTTTTGAAGTTAGACCCTGAAATGTCAGAAAACAGCGTTTCAGCGCAGAACAAAGTTGGTTCAGGCAATGCAAGCTGAATCTCTGTCCAACTTTAATTTTGCAATCTGTGCATGAATAAAACCTATTTTGCAACACAGAGAAACATATCTGAAGGTGTTAGAAGTGTTTTGCATGATTTTTGAAGTTAGACCCTGAAATGTCAGAAAACAGCGTTTCAGCGCAGAACAAAGTTGGTTCAGGCAATGCAAGCTGAATCTCTGTCCAACTTTAAATTTGCAGTCTGTGCATGAATAAAAGCTATTTTGCAACACAGAGAAACATATCTGAAGGTGTTAGAAGTGTTTTGCATGATTTTTGAAGTTAGACCCTGAAATGTCAGAAAACAGCGTTTCAGCGCAGAACAAAGTTGGTTCAGGCAATGCAAGCTGAATCTCTGTCCCGCTTTAACTTTGCAGTCTGTGCATGAATAAAACCTATTTTGCAACACAGAGAAACATATCTGAAGGTGTTAGAAGTGTTTTGCATGATTTTTGAAGTTAGACCCTGAAATGTCAGAAAACAGCGTTTCAGCGCAGAACAAAGTTGGTTCAGGCGATGCAAGCTGAATCTTTGTCCCACTTTAACTTTGCAGTCTGTGCATGAATAAAACCTATTTTGCAACACAGAGAAACATATCTGAAGGTGTTAGAAGTGTTTTGCATGATTTTTGAAGTCAGATCCTGAAATGTCAGAAAACAGCGTTTCAGCGCAGAACAAAGTTGGTTCAGGCAATGCAAGCTGAATCTCTGTCCAACTTTAAATTTGCAATCTGTGCATGAATAAAACCTATTTTGCAAGACAGAGAAACATATCTGAAGGTGTTAGAAGTGTTTTGCATGATTTTTGAAGTTAGACCCTGAAATGTCAGAAAACAGCGTTTCAGCGCAGAACAAAGTTGGTTCATGCAATGCAAGCTGAATCTCTGTCCAACTTTAAATTTGCAGTCTGTGCATGAATAAAAGCTATTTTGCAACACAGAGAAACATATCTGAAGGTGTTAGAAGTGTTTTGCATGATTTTTGAAGTTAGACCCTGAAATGTCAGAAAACAGCGTTTCAGCGCAGAACAAAGTTGGTTCAGGCAATGCAAGCTGAATCTCTGTCCAACTTTAAATTTGCAGTCTGTGCATGAATAAAAGCTATTTTGCAACACAGAGAAACATATCTGAAGGTGTTAGAAGTGTTTTGCATGATTTTTGAAGTTAGACCCTGAAATGTCAGAAAACAGCGTTTCAGCGCAGAACAAAGTTGGTTCAGGCAATGCAAGCTGAATCTCTGTCCAACTTTAAATTTGCAATATGTGCATGAATAAAAGCTATTTTGCAACACAGAGAAACATATCTGAAGGTGTTAGAAGTGTTTTGCATGATTTTTGAAGTTAGACCCTGAAATGTCAGAAAACAGCGTTTCAGCGCAGAACAAAGTTGGTTCAGGCAATGCAAGCTGAATCTCTGTCCAACTTTAAATTTGCAGTCTGTGCATGAATAAAAGCTATTTTGCAACACAGAGAAACATATCTGAAGGTGTTAGAAGTGTTTTGCATGATTTTTGAAGTTAGACCCTGAAATGTCAGAAAACAGCGTTTCAGCGCAGAACAAAGTTGGTTCAGGCAATGCAAGCTGAATCTCTGTCCAACTTTAAATTTGCAATCTGTGCATGAATAAAACCTATTTTGCAACACAGAGAAACATATCTGAAGGTGTTAGAAGTGTTTTGCATGATTTTTGAAGTTAGACCCTGAAATGTCAGAAAACAGCGTTTCAGCGCAGAACAAAGTTGGTTCAGGAAATGCAAGCTGAATCTCTGTCCAACTTTAAATTTGCAATCTGTGCATGAATAAAAGCTATTTTGCAACACAGAGAAACATATCTGAAGGTGTTAGAAGTGTTTTGCATGATTTTTGAAGTTAGACCCTGAAATGTCAGAAAACAGCGTTTCAGCGCAGAACAAAGTTGGTTCAGGCAATGCAAGCTGAATCTCTGTCCAACTTTAAATTTGCAGTCTGTGCATGAATAAAACCTATTTTGCAACACAGAGAAACATATCTGAAGGTGTTAGAAGTGTTTTGCATGATTTTTGAAGTTAGACCCTGAAATGTCAGAAAACAGCGTTTCAGCGCAGAACAAAGTTGGTTCAGGCGATGCAAGCTGAATCTTTGTCCCACTTTAACTTTGCAGTCTGTGCATGAATAAAACCTATTTTGCAACACAGAGAAACATATCTGAAGGTGTTAGAAGTGTTTTGCATGATTTTTGAAGTTAGACCCTGAAATGTCAGAAAACAGCGTTTCAGCGCAGAACAAAGTTGGTTCAGGCAATGCAAGCTGAATCTCTGTCCAACTTTAAATTTGCAATCTGTGCATGAATAAAACCTATTTTGCAACACAGAGAAACATATCTGAAGGTGTTAGAAGTGTTTTGCATGATTTTTGAAGTTAGACCCTGAAATGTCAGAAAACAGCGTTTCAGCGCAGAACAAAGTTGGTTCATGCAATGCAAGCTGAATCTCTGTCCAACTTTAAATTTGCAGTCTGTGCATGAATAAAAGCTATTTTGCAACACAGAGAAACATATCTGAAGGTGTTAGAAGTGTTTTGCATGATTTTTGAAGTTAGACCCTGAAATGTCAGAAAACAGCGTTTCAGCGCAGAACAAAGTTGGTTCAGGCAATGCAAGCTGAATCTCTGTCCAACTTTAAATTTGCAGTCTGTGCATGAATAAAAGCTATTTTGCAACACAGAGAAACATATCTGAAGGTGTTAGAAGTGTTTTGCATGATTTTTGAAGTTAGACCCTGAAATGTCAGAAAACAGCGTTTCAGCGCAGAACAAAGTTGGTTCAGGCAATGCAAGCTGAATCTCTGTCCAACTTTAAATTTGCAATCTGTGCATGAATAAAAGCTATTTTGCAACACAGAGAAACATATCTGAAGGTGTTAGAAGTGTTTTGCATGATTTTTGAAGTTAGACCCTGAAATGTCAGAAAACAGCGTTTCAGCGCAGAACAAAGTTGGTTCAGGCAATGCAAGCTGAATCTTTGTCCCACTTTAAATTTACACTCTGTGCATGAATAAAACCTATTTTGCAACTCAGAGAAACATATCTGAAGGTGTTAGAAGTGTTTTGCATGATTTTTGAAGTTAGACCCTGAAATGTCAGAAAACAGCGTTTCAGCGCAGAACAAAGTTAGTTCAGGCAATGCAAGCTGAATCTCTGTCCCACTTTAACTTTGCAGTCTGTGCATGAATAAAAGCTATTTTGCAACACAGAGAAACATGTCTGAAGGTGTTAGAAGTGTTTTGCATGATTTTTGAAGTTAGACCCTGAAATGTCAGAAAACAGCGTTTCAGCGCAGAACAAAGTTGGTTCAGGCAATGCAAGCTGAATCTCTGTCCAACTTTAAATTTGCAGTCTGTGCATGAATAAAAGCTATTTTGCAACACAGAGAAACATATCTGAAGGTGTTAGAAGTGTTTTGCATGATTTTTGAAGTTAGACCCTGAAATGTCAGAAAACAGCGTTTCAGCGCAGAACAAAGTTGGTTCAGGCAATGCAAGCTGAATCTCTGTCCAACTTTAAATTTGCAATCTGTGCATGAATAAAAGCTATTTTGCAACACAGAGAAACATATCTGAAGGTGTTAGAAGTGTTTTGCATGATTTTTGAAGTTAGACCCTGAAATGTCAGAAAACAGCGTTTCAGCGCAGAACAAAGTTGGTTCAGGCAATGCAAGCTGAATCTTTGTCCCACTTTAAATTTACACTCTGTGCATGAATAAAACCTATTTTGCAACTCAGAGAAACATATCTGAAGGTGTTAGAAGTGTTTTGCATGATTTTTGAAGTTAGACCCTGAAATGTCAGAAAACAGCGTTTCAGCGCAGAACAAAGTTCGTTCAGGCAATGCAAGCTGAATCTCTGTCCCACTTTAACTTTGCAGTCTGTGCATGAATAAAACCTATTTTGCAACACAGAGAAACATATCTGAAGGTGTTAGAAGTGTTTTGCATGATTTTTGAAGTTAGACCCTGAAATGTCAGAAAACAGCGTTTCAGCGCAGAACAAAGTTGGTTCAGGCAATGCAAGCTGAATCTCTGTCCAACTTTAAATTTGCAATCTGTGCATGAATAAAACCTATTTTGCAACACAGAGAAACATATCTGAAGGTGTTAGAAGTGTTTTGCATGATTTTTGAAGTTAGACCCTGAAATGTCAGAAAACAGCGTTTCAGCGCAGAACAAAGTTGGTTCAGGCAATGCAAGCTGAATCTCTGTCCAACTTTAAATTTGCAGTCTGTGCATGAATAAAAGCTATTTTGCAACACAGAGAAACATATCTGAAGGTGTTAGAAGTGTTTTGCATGATTTTTGAAGTTAGACCCTGAAATGTCAGAAAACAGCGTTTCAGCGCAGAACAAAGTTGGTTCAGGCAATGCAAGCTGAATCTCTGTCCAACTTTAAATTTGCAGTCTCTGCATGAATAAAAGCTATTTTGCAACACAGAGAAACATGTCTGAAGGTGTTAGAAGTGTTTTGCATGATTTTTGAAGATAGACCCTGAAATGTCAGAAAACAGCGTTTCAGCGCAGAACAAAGTTGGTTCAGGCAATGCAAGCTGAATCTCTGTCCAACTTTAAATTTGCAGTCTGTGCATGAATAAAACCTATTTTGCAACACAGAGAATCATATCTGAAGGTGTTAGAAGTGTTTTGCATGATTTTTGAAGTTAGACCCTGAAATGTCAGAAAACAGCGTTTCAGCGCAGAACAAAGTTGGTTCAGGCAATGCAAGCTGAATCTCTGTCCAACTTTAAATTTGCAGTCTGTGCATGAATAAAAGCTATTTTGCAACACAGAGAAACATATCTGAAGGTGTTAGAAGTGTTTTGCATGATTTTTGAAGTTAGACCCTGAAATGTCAGAAAACAGCGTTTCAGCGCAGAACAAAGTTGGTTCAGGCAATGCAAGCTGAATCTCTGTCCAACTTTAAATTTGCAGTCTGTGCATGAATAAAAGCTATTTTGCAACACAGAGAAACATATCTGAAGGTGTTAGAAGTGTTTTGCATGATTTTTGAAGTTAGACCCTGAAATGTCAGAAAACAGCGTTTCAGCGCAGAACAAAGTTGGTTCAGGCAATGCAAGCTGAATCTCTGTCCAACTTTAAATTTGCAATCTGTGCATGAAAAAAAGCTATTTTGCAACACAGAGAAACATATCTGAAGGTGTTAGAAGTGTTTTGCATGATTTTTGAAGTTAGACCCTGAAATGTCAGAAAACAGCGTTTCAGCGCAGAACAAAGTTGGTTCAGGCAATGCAAGCTGAATCTCTGTCCCGCTTTAACTTTGCAGTCTGTGCATGAATAAAACCTATTTTGCAACACAGAGAAACATATCTGAAGGTGTTAGAAGTGTTTTGCATGATTTTTGAAGTTAGACCCTGAAATGTCAGAAAACAGCGTTTCAGCGCAGAACAAAGTTGGTTCAGGCAATGCAAGCTGAATCTCTGTCCAACTTTAAATTTGCAGTCTGTGCATGAATAAAAGCTATTTTGCAACACAGAGAAACATATCTGAAGGTGTTAGAAGTGTTTTGCATGATTTTTGAAGTTAGACCCTGAAATGTCAGAAAACAGCGTTTCAGCGCAGAACAAAGTTGGTTCAGGCAATGCAAGCTGAATCTCTGTCCAACTTTAAATTTGCAGTCTCTGCATGAATAAAAGCTATTTTGCAACACAGAGAAACATATCTGAAGGTGTTAGAAGTGTTTTGCATGATTTTTGAAGTTAGACCCTGAAATGTCAGAAAACAGCGTTTCAGTGCAGAACAAAGTTGGTTCAGGCAATGCAAGCTGAATCTCTGTCCAACTATAAATTTGCAGTCTGTGCATGAATAAAAGCTATTTTGCAACACAGAGAAACATGTCTGAAGGTGTTAGAAGTGTTTTGCATGATTTTTGAAGTTAGACCCTGAAATGTCAGAAAACAGCGTTTCAGCGCAGAACAAAGTTGGTTCAGGCAATGCAAGCTGAATCTCTGTCCAACTTTAAATTTGCAGTCTGTGCATGAATAAAAGCTATTTTGCAACACAGAGAAACATATCTGAAGGTGTTAGAAGTGTTTTGCATGATTTTTAAAGTTAGACCCTGAAATGTCAGAAAACAGCGTTTCAGCGCAGAACAAAGTTGGTTCAGGCAATGCAAGCTGAATCTCTGTCCAACTTTAAATTTACACTCTGTGCATGAATAAAACCTATTTTGCAACTCAGAGAAACATATCTGAAGGTGTTAGAAGTGTTTTGCATGATTTTTGAAGTTAGACCCTGAAATGTCAGAAAACAGCGTTTCAGCGCAGAACAAAGTTAGTTCAGGCAATGCAAGCTGAATCTCTGTCCCACTTTAACTTTGCAGTCTGTGCATGAATAAAAGCTATTTTGCAACACAGAGAAACATATCTGAAGGTGTTAGAAGTGTTTTGCATGATTTTTGAAGTTAGACCCTGAAATGTCAGAAAACAGCGTTTCAGCGCAGAACAAAGTTGGTTCAGGCAATGCAAGCTGAATCTCTGTCCAACTTTAAATTTGCAGTCTCTGCATGAATAAAACCTATTTTGCAACACAGAGAAACATATCTGAAGGTGTTAGAAGTGTTTTGCATGATTTTTGAAGTTAGACCCTGAAATGTCAGAAAACAGCGTTTCAGCGCAGAACAAAGTTGGTTCAGGCAATGCAAGCTGAATCTCTGTCCAACTTTAAATTTGCAATCTGTGCATGAATAAAACCTATTTTGCAACACAGAGAAACATATCTGAAGGTGTTAGAAGTGTTTTGCATGATTTTTGAAGTTAGACCCTGAAATGTCAGAAAACAGCGTTTCAGCGCAGAACAAAGTTGGTTCAGGCAATGCAAGCTGAATCTCTGTCCAACTTTAAATTTGCAGTCTGTGCATGAATAAAAGCTATTTTGCAACACAGAGAAACATATCTGAAGGTGTTAGAAGTGTTTTGCATGATTTTTGAAGTTAGACCCTGAAATGTCAGAAAACAGCGTTTCAGCGCAGAACAAAGTTGGTTCAGGCAATGCAAGCTGAATCTCTGTCCAACTTTAAATTTGCAGTCTGTGCATGAATAAAAGCTATTTTGCAACACAGAGAAACATATCTGAAGGTGTTAGAAGTGTTTTGCATGATTTTTGAAGTTAGACCCTGAAATGTCAGAAAACAGCGTTTCAGCGCAGAACAAAGTTGGTTCAGGCAATGCAAGCTGAATCTCTGTCCAACTTTAAATTTGCAATCTGTGCATGAAAAAAAGCTATTTTGCAACACAGAGAAACATATCTGAAGGTGTTAGAAGTGTTTTGCATGATTTTTGAAGTTAGACCCTGAAATGTCAGAAAACAGCGTTTCAGCGCAGAACAAAGTTGGTTCAGGCAATGCAAGCTGAATCTTTGTCCCACTTTAACTTTGCAGTCTGTGCATGAATAAAACCTATTTTGCAACACAGAGAAACATATCTGAAGGTGTTAGAAGTGTTTTGCATGATTTTTGAAGTTAGACCCTGAAATGTCAGAAAACAGCGTTTCAGCGCAGAACAAAGTTGGTTCAGGCAATGCAAGCTGAATCTCTGTCCAACTTTAAATTTGCAATCTGTGCATGAATAAAACCTATTTTGCAACACAGAGAAACATATCTGAAGGTGTTAGAAGTGTTTTGCATGATTTTTGAAGTTAGACCCTGAAATGTCAGAAAACAGCGTTTCAGCGCAGAACAAAGTTGGTTCAGGCAATGCAAGCTGAATCTCTGTCCAACTTTAAATTTGCAGTCTGTGCATGAATAAAAGCTATTTTGCAACACAGAGAAACATATCTGAAGGTGTTAGAAGTGTTTTGCATGATTTTTGAAGTTAGACCCTGAAATGTCAGAAAACAGCGTTTCAGCGCAGAACAAAGTTGGTTCAGGCAATGCAAGCTGAATCTCTGTCCAACTTTAAATTTGCAGTCTGTGCATGAATAAAAGCTATTTTGCAACACAGAGAAACATATCTGAAGGTGTTAGAAGTGTTTTGCATGATTTTTGAAGTTAGACCCTGAAATGTCAGAAAACAGCGTTTCAGCGCAGAACAAAGTTGGTTCAGGCAATGCAAGCTGAATCTCTGTCCAACTTTAAATTTGCAATCTGTGCATGAATAAAAGCTATTTTGCAACACAGAGAAACATATCTGAAGGTGTTAGAAGTGTTTTGCATGATTTTTGAAGTTAGACCCTGAAATGTCAGAAAACAGCGTTTCAGCGCAGAACAAAGTTGGTTCAGGCAATGCAAGCTGAATCTCTGTCCAACTTTAAATTTGCAATCTGTGCATGAATAAAACCTATTTTGCAACACAGAGAAACATATCTGAAGGTGTTAGAAGTGTTTTGCATGATTTTTGAATTTAGACCCTGAAATGTCAGAAAACAGCGTTTCAGCGCAGAACAAAGTTGGTTCAGGCAATGCAAGCTGAATCTCTGTCCAACTTTAAATTTGCAGTCTGTGCATGAATAAAAGCTATTTTGCAACACAGAGAAACATATCTGAAGGTGTTAGAAGTGTTTTGCATGATTTTTGAAGTTAGACCCTGAAATGTCAGAAAACAGCGTTTCAGCGCAGAACAAAGTTAGTTCAGGCAATGCAAGCTGAATCTCTGTCCCACTTTAACTTTGCAGTCTGTGCATGAATAAAACCTATTTTGCAACACAGAGAAACATATCTGAAGGTGTTAGAAGTGTTTTGCATGATTTTTGAAGTTAGACCCTGAAATGTCAGAAAACAGCGTTTCAGCGCAGAACAAAGTTGGTTCAGGCAATGCAAGCTGAATCTCTGTCCAACTTTAAATTTGCAATCTGTGCATGAATAAAACCTATTTTGCAAAACAGAGAAACATATCTGAAGGTGTTAGAAGTGTTTTGCATGATTTTTGAAGTTAGACCCTGAAATGTCAGAAAACAGCGTTTCAGCGCAGAACAAAGTTGGTTCAGGCAATGCAAGCTGAATCTCTGTCCAACTTTAAATTTGCAGTCTGTGCATGAATAAAAGCTATTTTGCAACACAGAGAAACATATCTGAAGGTGTTAGAAGTGTTTTGCATGATTTTTGAAGTTAGACCCTGAAATGTCAGAAAACAGCGTTTCAGCGCAGAACAAAGTTGGTTCAGGCAATGCAAGCTGAATCTCTGTCCAACTTTAAATTTGCAGTCTGTGCATGAATAAAAGCTATTTTGCAACACAGAGAAACATATCTGAAGGTGTTAGAAGTGTTTTGCATGATTTTTGAAGTTAGACCCTGAAATGTCAGAAAACAGCGTTTCAGCGCAGAACAAAGTTGGTTCAGGCAATGCAAGCTGAATCTCTGTCCAACTTTAAATTTGCAATCTGTGCATGAAAAAAAGCTATTTTGCAACACAGAGAAACATATCTGAAGGTGTTAGAAGTGTTTTGCATGATTTTTGAAGTTAGACCCTGAAATGTCAGAAAACAGCGTTTCAGCGCAGAACAAAGTTGGTTCAGGCAATGCAAGCTGAATCTTTGTCCCACTTTAACTTTGCAGTCTGTGCATGAATAAAACCTATTTTGCAACACAGAGAAACATATCTGAAGGTGTTAGAAGTGTTTTGCATGATTTTTGAAGTTAGACCCTGAAATGTCAGAAAACAGCGTTTCAGCGCAGAACAAAGTTGGTTCAGGCAATGCAAGCTGAATCTCTGTCCAACTTTAAATTTGCAATCTGTGCATGAATAAAACCTATTTTGCAACACAGAGAAACATATCTGAAGGTGTTAGAAGTGTTTTGCATGATTTTTGAAGTTAGACCCTGAAATGTCAGAAAACAGCGTTTCAGCGCAGAACAAAGTTGGTTCAGGCAATGCAAGCTGAATCTCTGTCCAACTTTAAATTTGCAGTCTGTGCATGAATAAAAGCTATTTTGCAACACAGAGAAACATATCTGAAGGTGTTAGAAGTGTTTTGCATGATTTTTGAAGTTAGACCCTGAAATGTCAGAAAACAGCGTTTCAGCGCAGAACAAAATTGGTTCAGGCAATGCAAGCTGAATCTCTGTCCAACTTTAAATTTGCAGTCTGTGCATGAATAAAAGCTATTTTGCAACACAGAGAAACATATCTGAAGGTGTTAGAAGTGTTTTGCATGATTTTTGAAGTTAGACCCTGAAATGTCAGAAAACAGCGTTTCAGCGCAGAACAAAGTTGGTTCAGGCAATGCAAGCTGAATCTCTGTCCAACTTTAAATTTGCAATCTGTGCATGAATAAAAGCTATTTTGCAACACAGAGAAACATATCTGAAGGTGTTAGAAGTGTTTTGCATGATTTTTGAAGTTAGACCCTGAAATGTCAGAAAACAGCGTTTCAGCGCAGAACAAAGTTGGTTCAGGCAATGCAAGCTGAATCTCTGTCCAACTTTAAATTTGCAATCTGTGCATGAATAAAACCTATTTTGCAACACAGAGAAACATATCTGAAGGTGTTAGAAGTGTTTTGCATGATTTTTGAATTTAGACCCTGAAATGTCAGAAAACAGCGTTTCAGCGCAGAACAAAGTTGGTTCAGGCAATGCAAGCTGAATCTCTGTCCAACTTTAAATTTGCAGTCTGTGCATGAATAAAAGCTATTTTGCAACACAGAGAAACATATCTGAAGGTGTTAGAAGTGTTTTGCATGATTTTTGAAGTTAGACCCTGAAATGTCAGAAAACAGCGTTTCAGCGCAGAACAAAGTTAGTTCAGGCAATGCAAGCTGAATCTCTGTCCCACTTTAACTTTGCAGTCTGTGCATGAATAAAACCTATTTTGCAACACAGAGAAACATATCTGAAGGTGTTAGAAGTGTTTTGCATGATTTTTGAAGTTAGACCCTGAAATGTCAGAAAACAGCGTTTCAGCGCAGAACAAAGTTGGTTCAGGCAATGCAAGCTGAATCTCTGTCCAACTTTAAATTTGCAATCTGTGCATGAATAAAACCTATTTTGCAACACAGAGAAACATATCTGAAGGTGTTAGAAGTGTTTTGCATGATTTTTGAAGTTAGACCCTGAAATGTCAGAAAACAGCGTTTCAGCGCAGAACAAAGTTGGTTCAGGCAATGCAAGCTGAATCTCTGTCCAACTTTAAATTTGCAGTCTCTGCATGAATAAAAGCTATTTTGCAACACAGAGAAACATGTCTGAAGGTGTTAGAAGTGTTTTGCATGATTTTTGAAGATAGACCCTGAAATGTCAGAAAACAGCGTTTCAGCGCAGAACAAAGTTGGTTCAGGCAATGCAAGCTGAATCTCTGTCCAACTTTAAATTTGCAGTCTGTGCATGAATAAAACCTATTTTGCAACACAGAGAATCATATCTGAAGGTGTTAGAAGTGTTTTGCATGATTTTTGAAGTTAGACCCTGAAATGTCAGAAAACAGCGTTTCAGCGCAGAACAAAGTTGGTTCAGGCAATGCAAGCTGAATCTCTGTCCAACTTTAAATTTGCAGTCTGTGCATGAATAAAAGCTATTTTGCAACACAGAGAAACATATCTGAAGGTGTTAGAAGTGTTTTGCATGATTTTTGAAGTTAGACCCTGAAATGTCAGAAAACAGCGTTTCAGCGCAGAACAAAGTTGGTTCAGGCAATGCAAGCTGAATCTCTGTCCAACTTTAAATTTGCAGTCTGTGCATGAATAAAAGCTATTTTGCAACACAGAGAAACATATCTGAAGGTGTTAGAAGTGTTTTGCATGATTTTTGAAGTTAGACCCTGAAATGTCAGAAAACAGCGTTTTAGCGCAGAACAAAGTTGGTTCAGGCAATGCAAGCTGAATCTCTGTCCAACTTTAAATTTGCAATCTGTGCATGAAAAAAAGCTATTTTGCAACACAGAGAAACATATCTGAAGGTGTTAGAAGTGTTTTGCATGATTTTTGAAGTTAGACCCTGAAATGTCAGAAAACAGCGTTTCAGCGCAGAACAAAGTTGGTTCAGGCAATGCAAGCTGAATCTCTGTCCCGCTTTAACTTTGCAGTCTGTGCATGAATAAAACCTATTTTGCAACACAGAGAAACATATCTGAAGGTGTTAGAAGTGTTTTGCATGATTTTTGAAGTTAGACCCTGAAATGTCAGAAAACAGCGTTTCAGCGCAGAACAAAGTTGGTTCAGGCAATGCAAGCTGAATCTCTGTCCAACTTTAAATTTGCAGTCTGTGCATGAATAAAAGCTATTTTGCAACACAGAGAAACATATCTGAAGGTGTTAGAAGTGTTTTGCATGATTTTTGAAGTTAGACCCTGAAATGTCAGAAAACAGCGTTTCAGCGCAGAACAAAGTTGGTTCAGGCAATGCAAGCTGAATCTCTGTCCAACTTTAAATTTGCAGTCTCTGCATGAATAAAAGCTATTTTGCAACACAGAGAAACATGTCTGAAGGTGTTAGAAGTGTTTTGCATGATTTTTGAAGTTAGACCCTGAAATGTCAGAAAACAGCGTTTCAGTGCAGAACAAAGTTGGTTCAGGCAATGCAAGCTGAATCTCTGTCCAACTTTAAATTTGCAGTCTGTGCATGAATAAAAGCTATTTTGCAACACAGAGAAACATGTCTGAAGGTGTTAGAAGTGTTTTGCATGATTTTTGAAGTTAGACCCTGAAATGTCAGAAAACAGCGTTTCAGCGCAGAACAAAGTTGGTTCAGGCAATGCAAGCTGAATCTCTGTCCAACTTTAAATTTGCAGTCTGTGCATGAATAAAAGCTATTTTGCAACACAGAGAAACATATCTGAAGGTGTTAGAAGTGTTTTGCATGATTTTTGAAGTTAGACCCTGAAATGTCAGAAAACAGCGTTTCAGCGCAGAACAAAGTTAGTTCAGGCAATGCAAGCTGAATCTCTGTCCCACTTTAACTTTGCAGTCTGTGCATGAATAAAACCTATTTTGCAACACAGAGAAACATATCTGAAGGTGTTAGAAGTGTTTTGCATGATTTTTGAAGTTAGACCCTGAAATGTCAGAAAACAGCGTTTCAGCGCAGAACAAAGTTGGTTCAGGCAATGCAAGCTGAATCTCTGTCCAACTTTAAATTTGCAGTCTGTGCATGAATAAAAGCTATTTTGCAACACAGAGAAACATATCTGAAGGTGTTAGAAGTGTTTTGCATGATTTTTGAAGTTAGACCCTGAAATGTCAGAAAACAGCGTTTCAGCGCAGAACAAAGTTGGTTCAGGCAATGCAAGCTGAATCTCTGTCCAACTTTAAATTTGCAGTCTCTGCATGAATAAAACCTATTTTGCAACACAGAGAAACATATCTGAAGGTGTTAGAAGTGTTTTGCATGATTTTTGAAGTTAGACCCTGAAATGTCAGAAAACAGCGTTTCAGCGCAGAACAAAGTTGGTTCAGGCAATGCAAGCTGAATCTCTGTCCAACTTTAAATTTGCAATCTGTGCATGAAAAAAAGCTATTTTGCAACACAGAGAAACATATCTGAAGGTGTTAGAAGTGTTTTGCATGATTTTTGAAGTTAGACCCTGAAATGTCAGAAAACAGCGTTTCAGCGCAGAACAAAGTTGGTTCAGGCAATGCAAGCTGAATCTCTGTCCCGCTTTAACTTTGCAGTCTGTGCATGAATAAAACGTATTTTGCAACACAGAGAAACATATCTGAAGGTGTTAGAAGTGTTTTGCATGATTTTTGAAGTTAGACCCTGAAATGTCAGAAAACAGCGTTTCAGCGCAGAACAAAGTTGGTTCAGGCAATGCAAGCTGAATCTTTGTCCCACTTTAACTTTGCAGTCTGTGCATGAATAAAACCTATTTTGCAACACAGAGAAACATATCTGAAGGTGTTAGAAGTGTTTTGCATGATTTTTGAAGTTAGACCCTGAAATGTCAGAAAACAGCGTTTCAGCGCAGAACAAAGTTGGTTCAGGCAATGCAAGCTGAATCTCTGTCCAACTTTAAATTTGCAATCTGTGCATGAATAAAAGCTATTTTGCAACACAGAGAAACATATCTGAAGGTGTTAGAAGTGTTTTGCATGATTTTTGAAGTTAGACCCTGAAATGTCAGAAAACAGCGTTTCAGCGCAGAACAAAGTTGGTTCAGGCAATGCAAGCTGAATCTCTGTCCAACTTTAAATTTGCAGTCTGTGCATGAATAAAAGCTATTTTGCAACACAGAGAAACATATCTGAAGGTGTTAGAAGTGTTTTGCATGATTTTTGAAGTTAGACCCTGAAATGTCAGAAAACAGCGTTTCAGCGCAGAACAAAGTTGGTTCAGGCAATGCAAGCTGAATCTCTGTCCAACTTTAAATTTGCAGTCTGTGCATGAATAAAAGCTATTTTGCAACACAGAGAAACATATCTGAAGGTGTTAGAAGTGTTTTGCATGATTTTTGAAGTTAGACCCTGAAATGTCAGAAAACAGCGTTTCAGCGCAGAGCAAAGTTGGTTCAGGCAATGCAAGCTGAATCTCTGTCCAACTTTAAATTTGCAGTCTGTGCATGAATAAAAGCTATTTTGCAACACAGAGAAACATATCTGAAGGTGTTAGAAGTGTTTTGCATGATTTTTGAAGTTAGACCCTGAAATGTCAGAAAACAGCGTTTCAGCGCAGAACAAAGTTGGTTCAGGAAATGCAAGCTGAATCTCTGTCCAACTTTAAATTTGCAATCTGTGCATGAATAAAAGCTATTTTGCAACACAGAGAAACATATCTGAAGGTGTTAGAAGTGTTTTGCATGATTTTTGAAGTTAGACCCTGAAATGTCAGAAAACAGCGTTTCAGCGCAGAACAAAGTTGGTTCAGGCAATGCAAGCTGAATCTCTGTCCAACTTTAAATTTGCAGTCTGTGCATGAATAAAACCTATTTTGCAACACAGAGAAACATATCTGAAGGTGTTAGAAGTGCTTTGCATGATTTTTGAAGTTAGACCCTAAAATGTCAGAAAACAGCGTTTCAGCGCAGAACAAAGTTGGTTCAGGCAATGCAAGCTGAATCTTTGTCCCACTTTAACTTTGCAGTCTGTGCATGAATAAAACCTATTTTGCAACACAGAGAAACATATCTGAAGGTGTTAGAAGTGTTTTGCATGATTTTTGAAGTTAGACCCTGAAATGTCAGAAAACAGCGTTTCAGCGCAGAACAAAGTTGGTTCAGGCAATGCAAGCTGAATCTCTGTCCAACTTTAAATTTGCAATCTGTGCATGAATAAAACCTATTTTGCAACACAGAGAAACATATCTGAAGGTGTTAGAAGTGTTTTGCATGATTTTTGAAGTTAGACCCTGAAATGTCAGAAAACAGCGTTTCAGCGCAGAACAAAGTTGGTTCAGGCAATGCAAGCTGAATCTCTGTCCAACTTTAAATTTGCAGTCTGTGCATGAATAAAAGCTATTTTGCAACACAGAGAAACATATCTGAAGGTGTTAGAAGTGTTTTGCATGATTTTTGAAGTTAGACCCTGAAATGTCAGAAAACAGCGTTTCAGCGCAGAACAAAGTTGGTTCAGGCAATGCAAGCTGAATCTCTGTCCCGCTTTAACTTTGCAGTCTGTGCATGAATAAAAGCTATTTTGCAACACAGAGAAACATATCTGAAGGTGTTAGAAGTGTTTTGCATGATTTTTGAAGTTAGACCCTGAAATGTCAGAAAACAGCGTTTCAGCGCAGAACAAAGTTGGTTCAGGCGATGCAAGCTGAATCTTTGTCCCACTTTAACTTTGCAGTCTGTGCATGAATAAAACCTATTTTGCAACACAGAGAAACATATCTGAAGGTGTTAGAAGTGTTTTGCATGATTTTTGAAGTTAGATCCTGAAATGTCAGAAAACAGCGTTTCAGCGCAGAACAAAGTTGGTTCAGGCAATGCAAGCTGAATCTCTGTCCAACTTTAAATTTGCAATCTGTGCATGAATAAAACCTATTTTGCAACACAGAGAAACATATCTGAAGGTGTTAGAAGTGTTTTGCATGATTTTTGAAGTTAGACCCTGAAATGTCAGAAAACAGCGTTTCAGCGCAGAACAAAGTTGGTTCATGCAATGCAAGCTGAATCTCTGTCCAACTTTAAATTTGCAGTCTGTGCATGAATAAAAGCTATTTTGCAACACAGAGAAACATATCTGAAGGTGTTAGAAGTGTTTTGCATGATTTTTGAAGTTAGACCCTGAAATGTCAGAAAACAGCGTTTCAGCGCAGAACAAAGTTGGTTCAGGCAATGCAAGCTGAATCTCTGTCCAACTTTAAATTTGCAGTCTGTGCATGAATAAAAGCTATTTTGCAACACAGAGAAACATATCTGAAGGTGTTAGAAGTGTTTTGCATGATTTTTGAAGTTAGACCCTGAAATGTCAGAAAACAGCGTTTCAGCGCAGAACAAAGTTGGTTCAGGCAATGCAAGCTGAATCTCTGTCCAACTTTAAATTTGCAATCTGTGCATGAATAAAAGCTATTTTGCAACACAGAGAAACATATCTGAAGGTGTTAGAAGTGTTTTGCATGATTTTTGAAGTTAGACCCTGAAATGTCAGAAAACAGCGTTTCAGCGCAGAACAAAGTTGGTTCAGGCAATGCAAGCTGAATCTTTGTCCCACTTTAAATTTACACTCTGTGCATGAATAAAACCTATTTTGCAACTCAGAGAAACATATCTGAAGGTGTTAGAAGTGTTTTGCATGATTTTTGAAGTTAGACCCTGAAATGTCAGAAAACAGCGTTTCAGCGCAGAACAAAGTTAGTTCAGGCAATGCAAGCTGAATCTCTGTCCCACTTTAACTTTGCAGTCTGTGCATGAATAAAAGCTATTTTGCAACACAGAGAAACATGTCTGAAGGTGTTAGAAGTGTTTTGCATGATTTTTGAAGTTAGACCCTGAAATGTCAGAAAACAGCGTTTCAGCGCAGAACAAAGTTGGTTCAGGCAATGCAAGCTGAATCTCTGTCCAACTTTAAATTTGCAGTCTGTGCATGAATAAAAGCTATTTTGCAACACAGAGAAACATATCTGAAGGTGTTAGAAGTGTTTTGCATGATTTTTGAAGTTAGACCCTGAAATGTCAGAAAACAGCGTTTCAGCGCAGAACAAAGTTGGTTCAGGCAATGCAAGCTGAATCTCTGTCCAACTTTAAATTTGCAATCTGTGCATGAATAAAAGCTATTTTGCAACACAGAGAAACATATCTGAAGGTGTTAGAAGTGTTTTGCATGATTTTTGAAGTTAGACCCTGAAATGTCAGAAAACAGCGTTTCAGCGCAGAACAAAGTTGGTTCAGGCAATGCAAGCTGAATCTCTGTCCAACTTTAAATTTGCAGTCTGTGCATGAATAAAACCTATTTTGCAACACAGAGAAACATATCTGAAGGTGTTAGAAGTGCTTTGCATGATTTTTGAAGTTAGACCCTAAAATGTCAGAAAACAGCGTTTCAGCGCAGAACAAAGTTGGTTCAGGCAATGCAAGCTGAATCTTTGTCCCACTTTAACTTTGCAGTCTGTGCATGAATAAAACCTATTTTGCAACACAGAGAAACATATCTGAAGGTGTTAGAAGTGTTTTGCATGATTTTTGAAGTTAGACCCTGAAATGTCAGAAAACAGCGTTTCAGCGCAGAACAAAGTTGGTTCAGGCAATGCAAGCTGAATCTCTGTCCAACTTTAAATTTGCAATCTGTGCATGAATAAAACCTATTTTGCAACACAGAGAAACATATCTGAAGGTGTTAGAAGTGTTTTGCATGATTTTTGAAGTTAGACCCTGAAATGTCAGAAAACAGCGTTTCAGCGCAGAACAAAGTTGGTTCAGGCAATGCAAGCTGAATCTCTGTCCAACTTTAAATTTGCAGTCTGTGCATGAATAAAAGCTATTTTGCAACACAGAGAAACATATCTGAAGGTGTTAGAAGTGTTTTGCATGATTTTTGAAGTTAGACCCTGAAATGTCAGAAAACAGCGTTTCAGCGCAGAACAAAGTTGGTTCAGGCAATGCAAGCTGAATCTCTGTCCCGCTTTAACTTTGCAGTCTGTGCATGAATAAAAGCTATTTTGCAACACAGAGAAACATATCTGAAGGTGTTAGAAGTGTTTTGCATGATTTTTGAAGTTAGACCCTGAAATGTCAGAAAACAGCGTTTCAGCGCAGAACAAAGTTGGTTCAGGCGATGCAAGCTGAATCTTTGTCCCACTTTAACTTTGCAGTCTGTGCATGAATAAAACCTATTTTGCAACACAGAGAAACATATCTGAAGGTGTTAGAAGTGTTTTGCATGATTTTTGAAGTTAGATCCTGAAATGTCAGAAAACAGCGTTTCAGCGCAGAACAAAGTTGGTTCAGGCAATGCAAGCTGAATCTCTGTCCAACTTTAAATTTGCAATCTGTGCATGAATAAAACCTATTTTGCAACACAGAGAAACATATCTGAAGGTGTTAGAAGTGTTTTGCATGATTTTTGAAGTTAGACCCTGAAATGTCAGAAAACAGCGTTTCAGCGCAGAACAAAGTTGGTTCATGCAATGCAAGCTGAATCTCTGTCCAACTTTAAATTTGCAGTCTGTGCATGAATAAAAGCTATTTTGCAACACAGAGAAACATATCTGAAGGTGTTAGAAGTGTTTTGCATGATTTTTGAAGTTAGACCCTGAAATGTCAGAAAACAGCGTTTCAGCGCAGAACAAAGTTGGTTCAGGCAATGCAAGCTGAATCTCTGTCCAACTTTAAATTTGCAGTCTGTGCATGAATAAAAGCTATTTTGCAACACAGAGAAACATATCTGAAGGTGTTAGAAGTGTTTTGCATGATTTTTGAAGTTAGACCCTGAAATGTCAGAAAACAGCGTTTCAGCGCAGAACAAAGTTGGTTCAGGCAATGCAAGCTGAATCTCTGTCCAACTTTAAATTTGCAATCTGTGCATGAATAAAAGCTATTTTGCAACACAGAGAAACATATCTGAAGGTGTTAGAAGTGTTTTGCATGATTTTTGAAGTTAGACCCTGAAATGTCAGAAAACAGCGTTTCAGCGCAGAACAAAGTTGGTTCAGGCAATGCAAGCTGAATCTTTGTCCCACTTTAAATTTACACTCTGTGCATGAATAAAACCTATTTTGCAACTCAGAGAAACATATCTGAAGGTGTTAGAAGTGTTTTGCATGATTTTTGAAGTTAGACCCTGAAATGTCAGAAAACAGCGTTTCAGCGCAGAACAAAGTTAGTTCAGGCAATGCAAGCTGAATCTCTGTCCCACTTTAACTTTGCAGTCTGTGCATGAATAAAACCTATTTTGCAACACAGAGAAACATATCTGAAGGTGTTAGAAGTGTTTTGCATGATTTTTGAAGTTAGACCCTGAAATGTCAGAAAACAGCGTTTCAGCGCAGAACAAAGTTGGTTCAGGCGATGCAAGCTGAATCTTTGTCCCACTTTAACTTTGCAGTCTGTGCATGAATAAAACCTATTTTGCAACACAGAGAAACATATCTGAAGGTGTTAGAAGTGTTTTGCATGATTTTTGAAGTTAGACCCTGAAATGTCAGAAAACAGCGTTTCAGCGCAGAACAAAGTTGGTTCAGGCAATGCAAGCTGAATCTCTGTCCCACTTTAACTTTGCAGTCTGTGCATGAATAAAAGCTATTTTGCAACACAGAGAAACATGTCTGAAGGTGTTAGAAGTGTTTTGCATGATTTTTGAAGTTAGACCCTGAAATGTCAGAAAACAGCGTTTCAGCGCAGAACAAAGTTGGTTCAGGCAATGCAAGCTGAATCTCTGTCCAACTTTAAATTTGCAGTCTCTGCATGAATAAAAGCTATTTTGCAACACAGAGAAACATATCTGAAGGTGTTAGAAGTGTTTTGCATGATTTTTGAAGTTAGACCCTGAAATGTCAGAAAACAGCGTTTCAGCGCAGAACAAAGTTGGTTCAGGCAATGCAAGCTGAATCTCTGTCCAACTTTAAATTTGCAATCTGTGCATGAATAAAACCTATTTTGCAACACAGAGAAACATATCTGAAGGTGTTAGAAGTGTTTTGCATGATTTTTGAAGTTAGACCCTGAAATGTCAGAAAACAGCGTTTCAGCGCAGAACAAAGTTGGTTCAGGAAATGCAAGCTGAATCTCTGTCCAACTTTAAATTTGCAATCTGTGCATGAATAAAAGCTATTTTGCAACACAGAGAAACATATCTGAAGGTGTTAGAAGTGTTTTGCATGATTTTTGAAGTTAGACCCTGAAATGTCAGAAAACAGCGTTTCAGCGCAGAACAAAGTTGGTTCAGGCAATGCAAGCTGAATCTCTGTCCAACTTTAAATTTGCAGTCTGTGCATGAATAAAACCTATTTTGCAACACAGAGAAACATATCTGAAGGTGTTAGAAGTGCTTTGCATGATTTTTGAAGTTAGACCCTAAAATGTCAGAAAACAGCGTTTCAGCGCAGAACAAAGTTGGTTCAGGCAATGCAAGCTGAATCTTTGTCCCACTTTAACTTTGCAGTCTGTGCATGAATAAAACCTATTTTGCAACACAGAGAAACATATCTGAAGGTGTTAGAAGTGTTTTGCATGATTTTTGAAGTTAGACCCTGAAATGTCAGAAAACAGCGTTTCAGCGCAGAACAAAGTTGGTTCAGGCAATGCAAGCTGAATCTCTGTCCAACTTTAAATTTGCAGTCTGTGCATGAATAAAAGCTATTTTGCAACACAGAGAAACATATCTGAAGGTGTTAGAAGTGTTTTGCATGATTTTTGAAGTTAGACCCTGAAATGTCAGAAAACAGCGTTTCAGCGCAGAACAAAGTTGGTTCAGGCAATGCAAGCTGAATCTCTGTCCAACTTTAAATTTGCAGTCTCTGCATGAATAAAAGCTATTTTGCAACACAGAGAAACATGTCTGAAGGTGTTAGAAGTGTTTTGCATGATTTTTGAAGTTAGACCCTGAAATGTCAGAAAACAGCGTTTCAGTGCAGAACAAAGTTGGTTCAGGCAATGCAAGCTGAATCTCTGTCCAACTTTAAATTTGCAGTCTGTGCATGAATAAAAGCTATTTTGCAACACAGAGAAACATATCTGAAGGTGTTAGAAGTGTTTTGCATGATTTTTGAAGTTAGACCCTGAAATGTCAGAAAACAGCGTTTCAGCGCAGAACAAAGTTAGTTCAGGCAATGCAAGCTGAATCTCTGTCCCACTTTAACTTTGCAGTCTGTGCATGAATAAAACCTATTTTGCAACACAGAGAAACATATCTGAAGGTGTTAGAAGTGTTTTGCATGATTTTTGAAGTTAGACCCTGAAATGTCAGAAAACAGCGTTTCAGCGCAGAACAAAGTTGGTTCAGGCAATGCAAGCTGAATCTCTGTCCAACTTTAAATTTGCAGTCTGTGCATGAATAAAAGCTATTTTGCAACACAGAGAAACATATCTGAAGGTGTTAGAAGTGTTTTGCATGATTTTTGAAGTTAGACCCTGAAATGTCAGAAAACAGCGTTTCAGCGCAGAACAAAGTTGGTTCAGGCAATGCAAGCTGAATCTCTGTCCAACTTTAAATTTGCAGTCTCTGCATGAATAAAACCTATTTTGCAACACAGAGAAACATATCTGAAGGTGTTAGAAGTGTTTTGCATGATTTTTGAAGTTAGACCCTGAAATGTCAGAAAACAGCGTTTCAGCGCAGAACAAAGTTGGTTCAGGCAATGCAAGCTGAATCTCTGTCCAACTTTAAATTTGCAATCTGTGCATGAAAAAAAGCTATTTTGCAACACAGAGAAACATATCTGAAGGTGTTAGAAGTGTTTTGCATGATTTTTGAAGTTAGACCCTGAAATGTCAGAAAACAGCGTTTCAGCGCAGAACAAAGTTGGTTCAGGCAATGCAAGCTGAATCTCTGTCCCGCTTTAACTTTGCAGTCTGTGCATGAATAAAACGTATTTTGCAACACAGAGAAACATATCTGAAGGTGTTAGAAGTGTTTTGCATGATTTTTGAAGTTAGACCCTGAAATGTCAGAAAACAGCGTTTCAGCGCAGAACAAAGTTGGTTCAGGCAATGCAAGCTGAATCTTTGTCCCACTTTAACTTTGCAGTCTGTGCATGAATAAAACCTATTTTGCAACACAGAGAAACATATCTGAAGGTGTTAGAAGTGTTTTGCATGATTTTTGAAGTTAGACCCTGAAATGTCAGAAAACAGCGTTTCAGCGCAGAACAAAGTTGGTTCAGGCAATGCAAGCTGAATCTCTGTCCAACTTTAAATTTGCAATCTGTGCATGAATAAAACCTATTTTGCAACACAGAGAAACATATCTGAAGGTGTTAGAAGTGTTTTGCATGATTTTTGAAGTTAGACCCTGAAATGTCAGAAAACAGCGTTTCAGCGCAGAACAAAGTTGGTTCAGGCAATGCAAGCTGAATCTCTGTCCAACTTTAAATTTGCAGTCTGTGCATGAATAAAAGCTATTTTGCAACACAGAGAAACATATCTGAAGGTGTTAGAAGTGTTTTGCATGATTTTTGAAGTTAGACCCTGAAATGTCAGAAAACAGCGTTTCAGCGCAGAACAAAGTTGGTTCAGGCAATGCAAGCTGAATCTCTGTCCAACTTTAAATTTGCAGTCTGTGCATGAATAAAAGCTATTTTGCAACACAGAGAAACATATCTGAAGGTGTTAGAAGTGTTTTGCATGATTTTTGAAGTTAGACCCTGAAATGTCAGAAAACAGCGTTTCAGCGCAGAACAAAGTTGGTTCAGGCAATGCAAGCTGAATCTCTGTCCAACTTTAAATTTGCAGTCTGTGCATGAATAAAAGCTATTTTGCAACACAGAGAAACATATCTGAAGGTGTTAGAAGTGTTTTGCATGATTTTTGAAGTTAGACCCTGAAATGTCAGAAAACAGCGTTTCAGCGCAGAACAAAGTTGGTTCAGGAAATGCAAGCTGAATCTCTGTCCAACTTTAAATTTGCAATCTGTGCATGAATAAAAGCTATTTTGCAACACAGAGAAACATATCTGAAGGTGTTAGAAGTGTTTTGCATGATTTTTGAAGTTAGACCCTGAAATGTCAGAAAACAGCGTTTCAGCGCAGAACAAAGTTGGTTCAGGCAATGCAAGCTGAATCTCTGTCCAACTTTAAATTTGCAGTCTGTGCATGAATAAAACCTATTTTGCAACACAGAGAAACATATCTGAAGGTGTTAGAAGTGCTTTGCATGATTTTTGAAGTTAGACCCTAAAATGTCAGAAAACAGCGTTTCAGCGCAGAACAAAGTTGGTTCAGGCAATGCAAGCTGAATCTTTGTCCCACTTTAACTTTGCAGTCTGTGCATGAATAAAACCTATTTTGCAACACAGAGAAACATATCTGAAGGTGTTAGAAGTGTTTTGCATGATTTTTGAAGTTAGACCCTGAAATGTCAGAAAACAGCGTTTCAGCGCAGAACAAAGTTGGTTCAGGCAATGCAAGCTGAATCTCTGTCCAACTTTAAATTTGCAATCTGTGCATGAATAAAACCTATTTTGCAACACAGAGAAACATATCTGAAGGTGTTAGAAGTGTTTTGCATGATTTTTGAAGTTAGACCCTGAAATGTCAGAAAACAGCGTTTCAGCGCAGAACAAAGTTGGTTCAGGCAATGCAAGCTGAATCTCTGTCCAACTTTAAATTTGCAATCTGTGCATGAAAAAAAGCTATTTTGCAACACAGAGAAACATATCTGAAGGTGTTAGAAGTGTTTTGCATGATTTTTGAAGTTAGACCCTGAAATGTCAGAAAACAGCGTTTCAGCGCAGAACAAAGTTGGTTCAGGCAATGCAAGCTGAATCTCTGTCCCGCTTTAACTTTGCAGTCTGTGCATGAATAAAACCTATTTTGCAACACAGAGAAACATATCTGAAGGTGTTAGAAGTGTTTTGCATGATTTTTGAAGTTAGACCCTGAAATGTCAGAAAACAGCGTTTCAGCGCAGAACAAAGTTGGTTCAGGCGATGCAAGCTGAATCTTTGTCCCACTTTAACTTTGCAGTCTGTGCATGAATAAAACCTATTTTGCAACACAGAGAAACATATCTGAAGGTGTTAGAAGTGTTTTGCATGATTTTTGAAGTTAGATCCTGAAATGTCAGAAAACAGCGTTTCAGCGCAGAACAAAGTTGGTTCAGGCAATGCAAGCTGAATCTCTGTCCAACTTTAAATTTGCAATCTGTGCATGAATAAAACCTATTTTGCAACACAGAGAAACATATCTGAAGGTCTTAGAAGTGTTTTGCATGATTTTTGAAGTTAGACCCTGAAATGTCAGAAAACAGCGTTTCAGCGCAGAACAAAGTTGGTTCATGCAATGCAAGCTGAATCTCTGTCCAACTTTAAATTTGCAGTCTGTGCATGAATAAAAGCTATTTTGCAACACAGAGAAACATATCTGAAGGTGTTAGAAGTGTTTTGCATGATTTTTGAAGTTAGACCCTGAAATGTCAGAAAACAGCGTTTCAGCGCAGAACAAAGTTGGTTCAGGCAATGCAAGCTGAATCTCTGTCCAACTTTAAATTTGCAGTCTGTGCATGAATAAAAGCTATTTTGCAACACAGAGAAACATATCTGAAGGTGTTAGAAGTGTTTTGCATGATTTTTGAAGTTAGACCCTGAAATGTCAGAAAACAGCGTTTCAGCGCAGAACAAAGTTGGTTCAGGCAATGCAAGCTGAATCTCTGTCCAACTTTAAATTTGCAATCTGTGCATGAATAAAAGCTATTTTGCAACACAGAGAAACATATCTGAAGGTGTTAGAAGTGTTTTGCATGATTTTTGAAGTTAGACCCTGAAATGTCAGAAAACAGCGTTTCAGCGCAGAACAAAGTTGGTTCAGGCAATGCAAGCTGAATCTTTGTCCCACTTTAAATTTACACTCTGTGCATGAATAAAACCTATTTTGCAACTCAGAGAAACATATCTGAAGGTGTTAGAAGTGTTTTGCATGATTTTTGAAGTTAGACCCTGAAATGTCAGAAAACAGCGTTTCAGCGCAGAACAAAGTTAGTTCAGGCAATGCAAGCTGAATCTCTGTCCCACTTTAACTTTGCAGTCTGTGCATGAATAAAAGCTATTTTGCAACACAGAGAAACATGTCTGAAGGTGTTAGAAGTGTTTTGCATGATTTTTGAAGTTAGACCCTGAAATGTCAGAAAACAGCGTTTCAGCGCAGAACAAAGTTGGTTCAGGCAATGCAAGCTGAATCTCTGTCCAACTTTAAATTTGCAGTCTGTGTATGAATAAAAGCTATTTTGCAACACAGAGAAACATATCTGAAGGTGTTAGAAGTGTTTTGCATGATTTTTGAAGTTAGACCCTGAAATGTCAGAAAACAGCGTTTCAGCGCAGAACAAAGTTGGTTCAGGCAATGCAAGCTGAATCTCTGTCCAACTTTAAATTTGCAGTCTGTGCATGAATAAAAGCTATTTTGCAACACAGAGAAACATATCTGAAGGTGTTAGAAGTGTTTTGCATGATTTTTGAAGTTAGACCCTGAAATGTCAGAAAACAGCGTTTCAGCGCAGAACAAAGTTGGTTCAGGCAATGCAAGCTGAATCTCTGTCCAACTTTAAATTTGCAATCTGTGCATGAATAAAACCTATTTTGCAACACAGAGAAACATATCTGAAGGTGTTAGAAGTGTTTTGCATGATTTTTGAAGTTAGACCCTGAAATGTCAGAAAACAGCGTTTCAGCGCAGAACAAAGTTGGTTCAGGAAATGCAAGCTGAATCTTTGTCCAACTTTAAATTTGCAATCTGTGCATGAATAAAAGCTATTTTGCAACACAGAGAAACATATCTGAAGGTGTTAGAAGTGTTTTGCATGATTTTTGAAGTTAGACCCTGAAATGTCAGAAAACAGCGTTTCAGCGCAGAACAAAGTTGGTTCAGGCAATGCAAGCTGAATCTCTGTCCAACTTTAAATTTGCAGTCTGTGCATGAATAAAACCTATTTTGCAACACAGAGAAACATATCTGAAGGTGTTAGAAGTGCTTTGCATGATTTTTGAAGTTAGACCCTAAAATGTCAGAAAACAGCGTTTCAGCGCAGAACAAAGTTGGTTCAGGCAATGCAAGCTGAATCTTTGTCCCACTTTAACTTTGCAGTCTGTGCATGAATAAAACCTATTTTGCAACACAGAGAAACATATCTGAAGGTGTTAGAAGTGTTTTGCATGATTTTTGAAGTTAGACCCTGAAATGTCAGAAAACAACGTTTCAGCGCAGAACAAAGTTGGTTCAGGCAATGCAAGCTGAATCTCTGTCCAACTTTAAATTTGCAGTCTGTGCATGAATAAAAGCTATTTTGCAACACAGAGAAACATATCTGAAGGTGTTAGAAGTGTTTTGCATGATTTTTGAAGTTAGACCCTGAAATGTCAGAAAACAGCGTTTCAGCGCAGAACAAAGTTGGTTCAGGCAATGCAAGCTGAATCTCTGTCCCGCTTTAACTTTGCAGTCTGTGCATGAATAAAACCTATTTTGCAACACAGAGAAACATATCTGAAGGTGTTAGAAGTGTTTTGCATGATTTTTGAAGTTAGACCCTGAAATGTCAGAAAACAGCGTTTCAGCGCAGAACAAAGTTGGTTCAGGCGATGCAAGCTGAATCTTTGTCCCACTTTAACTTTGCAGTCTGTGCATGAATAAAACCTATTTTGCAACACAGAGAAACATATCTGAAGGTGTTAGAAGTGTTTTGCATGATTTTTGAAGTTAGACCCTGAAATGTCAGAAAACAGCGTTTCAGCGCAGAACAAAGTTGGTTCAGGCAATGCAAGCTGAATCTCTGTCCCACTTTAACTTTGCAGTCTGTGCATGAATAAAAGCTATTTTGCAACACAGAGAAACATGTCTGAAGGTGTTAGAAGTGTTTTGCATGATTTTTGAAGTTAGACCCTGAAATGTCAGAAAACAGCGTTTCAGCGCAGAACAAAGTTGGTTCAGGCAATGCAAGCTGAATCTCTGTCCCGCTTTAACTTTGCAGTCTGTGCATGAATAAAACCTATTTTGCAACACAGAGAAACATATCTGAAGGTGTTAGAAGTGTTTTGCATGATTTTTGAAGTTAGACCCTGAAATGTCAGAAAACAGCGTTTCAGCGCAGAACAAAGTTGGTTCAGGCGATGCAAGCTGAATCTTTGTCCCACTTTAACTTTGCAGTCTGTGCATGAATAAAACCTATTTTGCAACACAGAGAAACATATCTGAAGGTGTTAGAAGTGTTTTGCATGATTTTTGAAGTTAGACCCTGAAATGTCAGAAAACAGCGTTTCAGCGCAGAACAAAGTTGGTTCAGGAAATGCAAGCTGAATCTCTGTCCAACTTTAAATTTGCAATCTGTGCATGAATAAAAGCTATTTTGCAACACAGAGAAACATATCTGAAGGTGTTAGAAGTGTTTTGCATGATTTTTGAAGTTAGACCCTGAAATGTCAGAAAACAGCGTTTCAGCGCAGAACAAAGTTGGTTCAGGCAATGCAAGCTGAATCTCTGTCCAACTTTAAATTTGCAGTCTGTGCATGAATAAAACCTATTTTGCAACACAGAGAAACATATCTGAAGGTGTTAGAAGTGCTTTGCATGATTTTTGAAGTTAGACCCTAAAATGTCAGAAAACAGCGTTTCAGCGCAGAACAAAGTTGGTTCAGGCAATGCAAGCTGAATCTTTGTCCCACTTTAACTTTGCAGTCTGTGCATGAATAAAACCTATTTTGCAACACAGAGAAACATATCTGAAGGTGTTAGAAGTGTTTTGCATGATTTTTGAAGTTAGACCCTGAAATGTCAGAAAACAGCGTTTCAGCGCAGAACAAAGTTGGTTCAGGCAATGCAAGCTGAATCTCTGTCCAACTTTAAATTTGCAGTCTGTGCATGAATAAAAGCTATTTTGCAACACAGAGAAACATATCTGAAGGTGTTAGAAGTGTTTTGCATGATTTTTGAAGTTAGACCCTGAAATGTCAGAAAACAGCGTTTCAGCGCAGAACAAAGTTGGTTCAGGCAATGCAAGCTGAATCTCTGTCCAACTTTAAATTTGCAATCTGTGCATGGATAAAAGCTATTTTGCAACACAGAGAAACATATCTGAAGGTGTTAGAAGTGTTTTGCATGATTTTTGAAGTTAGACCCTGAAATGTCAGAAAACAGCGTTTCAGCGCAGAACAAAGTTGGTTCAGGCAATGCAAGCTGAATCTTTGTCCCACTTTAAATTTACACTCTGTGCATGAATAAAACCTATTTTGCAACTCAGAGAAACATATCTGAAGGTGTTAGAAGTGTTTTGCATGATTTTTGAAGTTAGACCCTGAAATGTCAGAAAACAGCGTTTCAGCGCAGAACAAAGTTGGTTCAGGCAATGCAAGCTGAATCTCTGTCCCACTTTAACTTTGCAGTCTGTGCATGAATAAAACCTATTTTGCAACACAGAGAAACATATCTGAAGGTGTTAGAAGTGTTTTGCATGATTTTTGAAGTTAGACCCTGAAATGTCAGAAAACAGCGTTTCAGCGCAGAACAAAGTTGGTTCAGGCAATGCAAGCTGAATCTCTGTCCAACTTTAAATTTGCAGTCTGTGCATGAATAAAAGCTATTTTGCAACACAGAGAAACATATCTGAAGGTGTTAGAAGTGTTTTGCATGATTTTTGAAGTTAGACCCTGAAATGTCAGAAAACAGCGTTTCAGCGCAGAACAAAGTTGGTTCAGGCAATGCAAGCTGAATCTCTGTCCAACTTTAAATTTGCAGTCTCTGCATGAATAAAACCTATTTTGCAACACAGAGAAACATATCTGAAGGTGTTAGAAGTGTTTTGCAT
Organism: Garra rufa; assembly: GCF_049309525.1. Lineage (NCBI taxonomy): Eukaryota > Metazoa > Chordata > Actinopteri > Cypriniformes > Cyprinidae > Garra > Garra rufa. Next base: position 410,760 of record NW_027394291.1, read on the forward strand.
GATTTTTGAAGTTAGACCCTGAAATGTCAGAAAACAGCGTTTCAGCGCAGAACAAAGTTGGTTCAGGCAATGCAAGCTGAATCTCTGTCCAACTTTAAATTTGCAATCTGTGCATGAAAAAAAGCTATTTTGCAACACAGAGAAACATATCTGAAGGTGTTAGAAGTGTTTTGCATGATTTTTGAAGTTAGACCCTGAAATGTCAGAAAACAGCGTTTCAGCGCAGAACAAAGTTGGTTCAGGCAATGCAAGCTGAATCTCTGTCCCGCTTTAACTTTGCAGTCTGTGCATGAATAAAACGTATTTTGCAACACAGAGAAACATATCTGAAGGTGTTAGAAGTGTTTTGCATGATTTTTGAAGTTAGACCCTGAAATGTCAGAAAACAGCGTTTCAGCGCAGAACAAAGTTGGTTCAGGCAATGCAAGCTGAATCTTTGTCCCACTTTAACTTTGCAGTCTGTGCATGAATAAAACCTATTTTGCAACACAGAGAAACATATCTGAAGGTGTTAGAAGTGTTTTGCATGATTTTTGAAGTTAGACCCTGCACTGTAAAAAGTGATTTTTTGACCTTGTAAATAATGGAAACATTATTTAAGTATGTTTTACTAACAAATACTATTTTGTCTTTTTACTTAAAAATGGCATGTTTAATTCAGTACATTACTTGCAGTTTCTTTGTCATTTATTGTTCTAAAATACATATGTAAATTTAAATACAATCTCCTAAGTAATATTTACTTAGTGTTCGCCATCTAATCAAATCACACCAAAAAATGAACAACTCAAGTAAAATATACTCAATTCAGCAAGAAATTGATGCGCATGCGTCTTTGGGTCCGAGTTTGAACTTTGAAGTGGCGCGCACAGAGGAAAGGAAGAGAGACTTCACGACGGCTAATGTGAATTTTTACCACGGTAAGTTATTAATATGCTTATTAATTAATTGAAGTATGTTTGCAGAAAAGTTTAGATATTAAGCTATCTGCAGTCCAAGTGGTTTGTGCCTACCGTTTGTTTTTTACCGAGTTACGGATGCTATAAGTGTTCGTTCATACAATGTTAACAGATTTTTAGATAACGTTAACTTATATATGACCTTAATCTTGTCAGACGATTATTGTAAAAATTAGTTTTAACATCCGTGCAAACTTAGGTTGAGGCATTGCCCTGTCGTGTTCGAGCATTCTGTCCTAGAAAAGTTCGAGCTGCCGAAATAATCACCGTTTGTATCACACAGTATTAACGTTAGTTTTTAAAATGCACTTGTACAAGGCAAATATTACCTTGAACTTTATTTATATTGTTTACCTATACTATCAGGTATGATAGCTATATATAGAAATCGATAAGGTGACTACTGCACACTTTTGTAAGTACACAAGTCTAAATGCTTGTTTAAATAAATCTTAATTACTTAACAATCAACCTTATATAAGTTATAAAGCCTGTATTTTACTTCATGATGTTCTTTTAATGACAAACATCCACTTTACACGTGGTTGATATCTGCAAGCAGTTGGAGATTAAAATTTGTTTCCATATGACTGTTAATCTTGAGTAAAAAAAGTTAGTTTACTTTAAAATATTTTGTTAAATGATTCAAAATACATGCCATGACAAATGCAAATCATTAATTTTTAATTTACATAACTGCATTACCACAGTCAATGAATTGTAAAGGTAAATTTAGTTGTAAGCATATTTCATGTCAGTAAGATTGTTAAAAAATTTAATTCTGACATGAACATTTCTTACGTTCTTTTACAGGTATTGCACTCACTATTCAAGCAAATGCAAGGTAAGTTGGCAATAATTTAGTCTTTAAGTCTTTGTTTAAGATGAAGGGTGGGGTTGCTGGCATAAGAATTAGACATTTGCTGGATTCACTCAGCCAGGTAAAATGTTAATTTTGTTTACATTTGTGAATCATTTATGGGATGATATACTGCTTCCTGACACTGTAAATATGTTGTTATATGTAGATGTATACACATTCAATGTTCACTGCATTTTACTTCTGTTTTTAACAGCAAGAAGATAGACTTGAAGATAGGCGAGATGTTGTGATTCGCTGCGTCCTGTCTTTCCTTGGAGAATCAGCTGAGGAGCTCATTGAAGACCACCAGGTAGTACAGTTCAATTAAATTCAAATGTATTTGTATAGTGCTTTTTACATTGTACAATATTGATTCTGAATGATCAATAAATTGAAACAAATCAAAGAAAAAGTAATAATCAATCATTAGTCTAGTGCTGACTTTGTTTGAAGTCCTTGCATGGCCTGGCGTCATCAATGCACAAGTCTAGGGCCATCTAACGTCATACTGGGAGGCGGGGTCCAGACATGTATACAATAATTAGTGTAGCAGTTAGCTAGCTACATACACAGCAACATCCATTTCTATTTTTCCTTGATTTTGGATGTAGACAGTAGTTGTTTGACTGATATGCTGTATTTGTGTTATGTGGTAGATGTTCTTTTTATTTCTGAGCCATTAAACCGTCTACAAGGAAATCTTCCACAATCATTGTTTTTGCTGAATTTTTGCATATTTGTACCCTGTCAAGCACTGACGATGATGCTGAGATCCATGTTTTCATTCTGAGGAAAATTGAAAGGCTTATACACCATTGTTGCAAAACTTAAAGAACACCCAGTGATGGTCAAGAAGGCAGCACCACACATTTAAATGTCAGGTGTATGTAAACTTTTGTACAGGATTTCCAGTGTAAATTGTTATTTTGTTTATATTTTTTATCTTTCATTTATAAATTGTCTTTAGAAACCATTTAAATATTTCCCAAAAGACATAATATTTTACACCAATTATCATTTCCAGAGGTTTACACCCTCCTGACTCTAAATGTACGGTGTCATCTTTAGTAGCATCACTAAATGTTTCTATCTACTGTAATAATTGTGTATGAGTCTCATAATTGTGTTCAATGTAAAAGTATAACTTAACATCATACAGTTACTGCTGAAGAAACTGCATATTGGGTTTAAATTTGCAGAAAATGTTAAATATACTGAAGACTAGTAGACAGTTTGTCTCGGAACAGGAACCCATTGAGGGATATTGAAAAAGTGATACTGTACAGTATTTTAACCACTTTGCACTTATTTTTTTGTTTCACAGGATGTCAACAGAGACATGATTAAGGATACCTTCTCCAGTCATGTCATGAAAATCATCACACTGAGCAGATCTGTAGAAGAGGAAGATGCCAGTATATCTAATGTCCTCATTGACATCGAGGGAACTGAGGTGCTGCTGGGATGTAAAAATCTCACAAATGCATGTCTTTCACTCATGGGCTGCATTTACTCCATAAACTTAAGCCATTCCCCTAAGCTGAGAAAAACACTTTCCTGGGCTAGATGCTTTAAAATTTTCTCCAAAGGGTAACTCTTTGCATAGAAAGCTTCTAATGTGATCTGCTAGTTGGGCACTACTTGCACTTATTTCCACTACTCATGCTGTTTAACTGTTTTGTTTTGTTTTTTTGCAAGAAAGGTTGTACAGAAAACATCTACAGTACTGTTTAACATGACCATTCTTATGCATTTTAAATAATGCTATTCTGCTGGAGACTATAGATGCAGAAAAATTAAAGTTAGCTAATGAAAGGCAGCTACTAGTTTTGACATTATTTGCACTTTTACACTTTTGTATTTGATATCTGCAACTGAGATTGTTGTAAAATGTTTGTTATATTTAAATGTTTTATATGTGTAAATGTTTATGCATATTAATGCACTGTGTGGTTGTTCTAAAAAAGTTTACTGGCATAAACTGCACTATAGTGCACCATTTAGCAGAACCATCAAACAGATGCAGTTTTTACTATTTTTTTATTTTTATTTCATGCTCTCATTTGTTTACTGAATCTCATTGAAATAAAAGTATTCAAGTAAAATGTCATTGTTATTTTATTGACCACCATTTAAATACATAAACAACATCAAATAATATTTAAAGTAAAGGTTACTCAAAATTTTAAATAAGATAACTAGGATTATTGTGTAAAAAAAAAACATTCATAAGCATTACTTAAGTAAAATATATAAACAAACAGTTAATACAGTTTACTGGGAAATTCCAAGTAAACTTTACTTAAGATTTTCTAATTAAAGCTACTGTTGCTTGTGTTTAGTTTTTACTTGGGAATTCTATTGAAATTACTCACTTTTTCTAAGTGAAAAAACTTTCCTAACTTTTTTTAAGTAAATCCTACTCCAAATTTTTTTCAGTGTGAAATGTCAGAAAACAGCGTTTCAGCGCAGAACAAAGTTGGTTCAGGCAATGCAAGCTGAATCTCTGTCCAACTTTAAATTTGCAATCTGTGCATGAATAAAACCTATTTTGCAACACAGAGAAACATATCTGAATGTGTTAGAAGTGTTTTGCATGATTTTTGAAGTTAGACCCTGAAATGTCAGAAAACAGCGTTTCAGCGCAGAACAAAGTTGGTTCAGGCAATGCAAGCTGAATCTCTGTCCAACTTTAAATTTGCAGTCTGTGCATGAATAAAAGCTATTTTGCAACACAGAGAAACATATCTGAAGGTGTTAGAAGTGTTTTGCATGATTTTTGAAGTTAGACCCTGAAATGTCAGAAAACAGCGTTTCAGTGCAGAACAAAGTTGGTTCAGGCAATGCAAGCTGAATCTCTGTCCAACTTTAAATTTGCAGTCTGTGCATGAATAAAAGCTATTTTGCAACACAGAGAAACATGTCTGAAGGTGTTAGAAGTGTTTTGCATGATTTTTGAAGTTAGACCCTGAAATGTCAGAAAACAGCGTTTCAGCGCAGAACAAAGTTGGTTCAGGCAATGCAAGCTGAATCTCTGTCCAACTTTAAATTTGCAGTCTGTGCATGAATAAAAGCTATTTTGCAACACAGAGAAACATATCTAAAGGTGTTAGAAGTGTTTTGCATGATTTTTGAAGTTAGACCCTGAAATGTCAGAAAACAGCGTTTCAGCGCAGAACAAAGTTAGTTCAGGCAATGCAAGCTGAATCTCTGTCCCACTTTAACTTTGCAGTCTGTGCATGAATAAAACCTATTTTGCAACACAGAGAAACATATCTGAAGGTGTTAGAAGTGTTTTGCATGATTTTTGAAGTTAGACCCTGAAATGTCAGAAAACAGCGTTTCAGCGCAGAACAAAGTTGGTTCAGGCAATGCAAGCTGAATCTCTGTCCAACTTTAAATTTGCAGTCTGTGCATGAATAAAAGCTATTTTGCAACACAGAGAAACATATCTGAAGGTGTTAGAAGTGTTTTGCATGATTTTTGAAGTTAGACCCTGAAATGTCAGAAAACAGCGTTTCAGCGCAGAACAAAGTTGGTTCAGGCAATGCAAGCTGAATCTCTGTCCAACTTTAAATTTGCAATCTGTGCATGAATAAAACCTATTTTGCAACACAGAGAAACATATCTGAAGGTGTTAGAAGTGTTTTGCATGATTTTTGAAGTTAGACCCTGAAATGTCAGAAAACAGCGTTTCAGCGCAGAACAAAGTTGGTTCAGGCAATGCAAGCTGAATCTCTGTCCAACTTTAAATTTGCAATCTGTGCATGAAAAAAAGCTATTTTGCAACACAGAGAAACATATCTGAAGGTGTTAGAAGTGTTTTGCATGATTTTTGAAGTTAGACCCTGAAATGTCAGAAAACAGCGTTTCAGCGCAGAACAAAGTTGGTTCAGGCAATGCAAGCTGAATCTCTGTCCCGCTTTAACTTTGCAGTCTGTGCATGAATAAAACCTATTTTGCAACACAGAGAAACATATCTGAAGGTGTTAGAAGTGTTTTGCATGATTTTTGAAGTTAGACCCTGAAATGTCAGAAAACAGCGTTTCAGCGCAGAACAAAGTTGGTTCAGGCGATGCAAGCTGAATCTTTGTCCCACTTTAACTTTGCAGTCTGTGCATGAATAAAACCTATTTTGCAACACAGAGAAACATATCTGAAGGTGTTAGAAGTGTTTTGCATGATTTTTGAAGTTAGATCCTGAAATGTCAGAAAACAGCGTTTCAGCGCAGAACAAAGTTGGTTCAGGCAATGCAAGCTGAATCTCTGTCCAACTTTAAATTTGCAATCTGTGCATGAATAAAACCTATTTTGCAACACAGAGAAACATATCTGAAGGTCTTAGAAGTGTTTTGCATGATTTTTGAAGTTAGACCCTGAAATGTCAGAAAACAGCGTTTCAGCGCAGAACAAAGTTGGTTCATGCAATGCAAGCTGAATCTCTGTCCAACTTTAAATTTGCAGTCTGTGCATGAATAAAAGCTATTTTGCAACACAGAGAAACATATCTGAAGGTGTTAGAAGTGTTTTGCATGATTTTTGAAGTTAGACCCTGAAATGTCAGAAAACAGCGTTTCAGCGCAGAACAAAGTTGGTTCAGGCAATGCAAGCTGAATCTCTGTCCAACTTTAAATTTGCAGTCTGTGCATGAATAAAAGCTATTTTGCAACACAGAGAAACATATCTGAAGGTGTTAGAAGTGTTTTGCATGATTTTTGAAGTTAGACCCTGAAATGTCAGAAAACAGCGTTTCAGCGCAGAACAAAGTTGGTTCAGGCAATGCAAGCTGAATCTCTGTCCAACTTTAAATTTGCAATCTGTGCATGAATAAAAGCTATTTTGCAACACAGAGAAACATATCTGAAGGTGTTAGAAGTGTTTTGCATGATTTTTGAAGTTAGACCCTGAAATGTCAGAAAACAGCGTTTCAGCGCAGAACAAAGTTGGTTCAGGCAATGCAAGCTGAATCTTTGTCCCACTTTAAATTTACACTCTGTGCATGAATAAAACCTATTTTGCAACTCAGAGAAACATATCTGAAGGTGTTAGAAGTGTTTTGCATGATTTTTGAAGTTAGACCCTGAAATGTCAGAAAACAGCGTTTCAGCGCAGAACAAAGTTAGTTCAGGCAATGCAAGCTGAATCTCTGTCCCACTTTAACTTTGCAGTCTGTGCATGAATAAAAGCTATTTTGCAACACAGAGAAACATGTCTGAAGGTGTTAGAAGTGTTTTGCATGATTTTTGAAGTTAGACCCTGAAATGTCAGAAAACAGCGTTTCAGCGCAGAACAAAGTTGGTTCAGGCAATGCAAGCTGAATCTCTGTCCAACTTTAAATTTGCAGTCTGTGTATGAATAAAAGCTATTTTGCAACACAGAGAAACATATCTGAAGGTGTTAGAAGTGTTTTGCATGATTTTTGAAGTTAGACCCTGAAATGTCAGAAAACAGCGTTTCAGCGCAGAACAAAGTTGGTTCAGGCAATGCAAGCTGAATCTCTGTCCAACTTTAAATTTGCAGTCTGTGCATGAATAAAAGCTATTTTGCAACACAGAGAAACATATCTGAAGGTGTTAGAAGTGTTTTGCATGATTTTTGAAGTTAGACCCTGAAATGTCAGAAAACAGCGTTTCAGCGCAGAACAAAGTTGGTTCAGGCAATGCAAGCTGAATCTCTGTCCAACTTTAAATTTGCAATCTGTGCATGAATAAAACCTATTTTGCAACACAGAGAAACATATCTGAAGGTGTTAGAAGTGTTTTGCATGATTTTTGAAGTTAGACCCTGAAATGTCAGAAAACAGCGTTTCAGCGCAGAACAAAGTTGGTTCAGGAAATGCAAGCTGAATCTCTGTCCAACTTTAAATTTGCAATCTGTGCATGAATAAAAGCTATTTTGCAACACAGAGAAACATATCTGAAGGTGTTAGAAGTGTTTTGCATGATTTTTGAAGTTAGACCCTGAAATGTCAGAAAACAGCGTTTCAGCGCAGAACAAAGTTGGTTCAGGCAATGCAAGCTGAATCTCTGTCCAACTTTAAATTTGCAGTCTGTGCATGAATAAAACCTATTTTGCAACACAGAGAAACATATCTGAAGGTGTTAGAAGTGCTTTGCATGATTTTTGAAGTTAGACCCTAAAATGTCAGAAAACAGCGTTTCAGCGCAGAACAAAGTTGGTTCAGGCAATGCAAGCTGAATCTTTGTCCCACTTTAACTTTGCAGTCTGTGCATGAATAAAACCTATTTTGCAACACAGAGAAACATATCTGAAGGTGTTAGAAGTGTTTTGCATGATTTTTGAAGTTAGACCCTGAAATGTCAGAAAACAACGTTTCAGCGCAGAACAAAGTTGGTTCAGGCAATGCAAGCTGAATCTCTGTCCAACTTTAAATTTGCAGTCTGTGCATGAATAAAAGCTATTTTGCAACACAGAGAAACATATCTGAAGGTGTTAGAAGTGTTTTGCATGATTTTTGAAGTTAGACCCTGAAATGTCAGAAAACAGCGTTTCAGCGCAGAACAAAGTTGGTTCAGGCAATGCAAGCTGAATCTCTGTCCCGCTTTAACTTTGCAGTCTGTGCATGAATAAAACCTATTTTGCAACACAGAGAAACATATCTGAAGGTGTTAGAAGTGTTTTGCATGATTTTTGAAGTTAGACCCTGAAATGTCAGAAAACAGCGTTTCAGCGCAGAACAAAGTTGGTTCAGGCGATGCAAGCTGAATCTTTGTCCCACTTTAACTTTGCAGTCTGTGCATGAATAAAACCTATTTTGCAACACAGAGAAACATATCTGAAGGTGTTAGAAGTGTTTTGCATGATTTTTGAAGTTAGACCCTGAAATGTTAGAAAACAGCGTTTCAGCGCAGAACAAAGTTGGTTCAGGCAATGCAAGCTGAATCTCTGTCCCACTTTAACTTTGCAGTCTGTGCATGAATAAAAGCTATTTTGCAACACAGAGAAACATGTCTGAAGGTGTTAGAAGTGTTTTGCATGATTTTTGAAGTTAGACCCTGAAATGTCAGAAAACAGCGTTTCAGCGCAGAACAAAGTTGGTTCAGGCAATGCAAGCTGAATCTCTGTCCAACTTTAAATTTGCAGTCTCTGCATGAATAAAAGCTATTTTGCAACACAGAGAAACATATCTGAAGGTGTTAGAAGTGTTTTGCATGATTTTTGAAGTTAGACCCTGAAATGTCAGAAAACAGCGTTTCAGCGCAGAACAAAGTTGGTTCAGGCAATGCAAGCTGAATCTCTGTCCAACTTTAAATTTGCAATCTGTGCATGAATAAAACCTATTTTGCAACACAGAGAAACATATCTGAAGGTGTTAGAAGTGTTTTGCATGATTTTTGAAGTTAGACCCTGAAATGTCAGAAAACAGCGTTTCAGCGCAGAACAAAGTTGGTTCAGGAAATGCAAGCTGAATCTCTGTCCAACTTTAAATTTGCAATCTGTGCATGAATAAAAGCTATTTTGCAACACAGAGAAACATATCTGAAGGTGTTAGAAGTGTTTTGCATGATTTTTGAAGTTAGACCCTGAAATGTCAGAAAACAGCGTTTCAGCGCAGAACAAAGTTGGTTCAGGCAATGCAAGCTGAATCTCTGTCCAACTTTAAATTTGCAGTCTGTGCATGAATAAAACCTATTTTGCAACACAGAGAAACATATCTGAAGGTGTTAGAAGTGCTTTGCATGATTTTTGAAGTTAGACCCTAAAATGTCAGAAAACAGCGTTTCAGCGCAGAACAAAGTTGGTTCAGGCAATGCAAGCTGAATCTTTGTCCCACTTTAACTTTGCAGTCTGTGCATGAATAAAACCTATTTTGCAACACAGAGAAACATATCTGAAGGTGTTAGAAGTGTTTTGCATGATTTTTGAAGTTAGACCCTGAAATGTCAGAAAACAGCGTTTCAGCGCAGAACAAAGTTGGTTCAGGCAATGCAAGCTGAATCTCTGTCCAACTTTAAATTTGCAGTCTGTGCATGAATAAAAGCTATTTTGCAACACAGAGAAACATATCTGAAGGTGTTAGAAGTGTTTTGCATGATTTTTGAAGTTAGACCCTGAAATGTCAGAAAACAGCGTTTCAGCGCAGAACAAAGTTGGTTCAGGCAATGCAAGCTGAATCTCTGTCCAACTTTAAATTTGCAGTCTGTGCATGAATAAAAGCTATTTTGCAACACAGAGAAACATATCTGAAGGTGTTAGAAGTGTTTTGCATGATTTTTGAAGTTAGACCCTGAAATGTCAGAAAACAGCGTTTCAGCGCAGAACAAAGTTGGTTCAGGAAATGCAAGCTGAATCTCTGTCCAACTTTAAATTTGCAGTCTGTGCATGAATAAAAGCTATTTTGCAACACAGAGAAACATATCTGAAGGTGTTAGAAGTGTTTTGCATGATTTTTGAAGTTAGACCCTGAAATGTCAGAAAACAGCGTTTCAGCGCAGAACAAAGTTGGTTCAGGCAATGCAAGCTGAATCTCTGTCCAACTTTAAATTTGCAGTCTGTGCATGAATAAAACCTATTTTGCAACACAGAGAAACATATCTGAAGGTGTTAGAAGTGCTTTGCATGATTTTTGAAGTTAGACCCTAAAATGTCAGAAAACAGCGTTTCAGCGCAGAACAAAGTTGGTTCAGGCAATGCAAGCTGAATCTTTGTCCCACTTTAACTTTGCAGTCTGTGCATGAATAAAACCTATTTTGCAACACAGAGAAACATATCTGAAGGTGTTAGAAGTGTTTTGCATGATTTTTGAAGTTAGACCCTGAAATGTCAGAAAACAGCGTTTCAGCGCAGAACAAAGTTGGTTCAGGCAATGCAAGCTGAATCTCTGTCCAACTTTAAATTTGCAATCTGTGCATGAATAAAACCTATTTTGCAACACAGAGAAACATATCTGAAGGTGTTAGAAGTGTTTTGCATGATTTTTGAAGTTAGACCCTGAAATGTCAGAAAACAGCGTTTCAGCGCAGAACAAAGTTGGTTCAGGCAATGCAAGCTGAATCTCTGTCCAACTTTAAATTTGCAGTCTGTGCATGAATAAAAGCTATTTTGCAACACAGAGAAACATATCTGAAGGTGTTAGAAGTGTTTTGCATGATTTTTGAAGTTAGACCCTGAAATGTCAGAAAACAGCGTTTCAGCGCAGAACAAAGTTGGTTCAGGCAATGCAAGCTGAATCTCTGTCCAACTTTAAATTTGCAATCTGTGCATGAAAAAAAGCTATTTTGCAACACAGAGAAACATATCTGAAGGTGTTAGAAGTGTTTTGCATGATTTTTGAAGTTAGACCCTGAAATGTCAGAAAACAGCGTTTCAGCGCAGAACAAAGTTGGTTCAGGCAATGCAAGCTGAATCTCTGTCCCGCTTTAACTTTGCAGTCTGTGCATGAATAAAACCTATTTTGCAACACAGAGAAACATATCTGAAGGTGTTAGAAGTGTTTTGCATGATTTTTGAAGTTAGACCCTGAAATGTCAGAAAACAGCGTTTCAGCGCAGAACAAAGTTGGTTCAGGCAATGCAAGCTGAATCTCTGTCCCGCTTTAACTTTGCAGTCTGTGCATGAATAAAACCTATTTTGCAACACAGAGAAACATATCTGAAGGTGTTAGAAGTGTTTTGCATGATTTTTGAAGTTAGACCCTGAAATGTCAGAAAACAGCGTTTCAGCGCAGAACAAAGTTGGTTCAGGCGATGCAAGCTGAATCTTTGTCCCACTTTAACTTTGCAGTCTGTGCATGAATAAAACCTATTTTGCAACACAGAGAAACATATCTGAAGGTGTTAGAAGTGTTTTGCATGATTTTTGAAGTTAGATCCTGAAATGTCAGAAAACAGCGTTTCAGCGCAGAACAAAGTTGGTTCAGGCAATGCAAGCTGAATCTCTGTCCAACTTTAAATTTGCAATCTGTGCATGAATAAAACCTATTTTGCAACACAGAGAAACATATCTGAAGGTGTTAGAAGTGTTTTGCATGATTTTTGAAGTTAGACCCTGAAATGTCAGAAAACAGCGTTTCAGCGCAGAACAAAGTTGGTTCATGCAATGCAAGCTGAATCTCTGTCCAACTTTAAATTTGCAGTCTGTGCATGAATAAAAGCTATTTTGCAACACAGAGAAACATATCTGAAGGTGTTAGAAGTGTTTTGCATGATTTTTGAAGTTAGACCCTGAAATGTCAGAAAACAGCGTTTCAGCGCAGAACAAAGTTGGTTCAGGCAATGCAAGCTGAATCTCTGTCCAACTTTAAATTTGCAGTCTGTGCATGAATAAAAGCTATTTTGCAACACAGAGAAACATATCTGAAGGTGTTAGAAGTGTTTTGCATGATTTTTGAAGTTAGACCCTGAAATGTCAGAAAACAGCGTTTCAGCGCAGAACAAAGTTGGTTCAGGCAATGCAAGCTGAATCTCTGTCCAACTTTAAATTTGCAATCTGTGCATGAATAAAAGCTATTTTGCAACACAGAGAAACATATCTGAAGGTGTTAGAAGTGTTTTGCATGATTTTTGAAGTTAGACCCTGAAATGTCAGAAAACAGCGTTTCAGCGCAGAACAAAGTTGGTTCAGGCAATGCAAGCTGAATCTTTGTCCCACTTTAAATTTACACTCTGTGCATGAATAAAACCTATTTTGCAACTCAGAGAAAAATATCTGAAGGTGTTAGAAGTGTTTTGCATGATTTTTGAAGTTAGACCCTGAAATGTCAGAAAACAGCGTTTCAGCGCAGAACAAAGTTAGTTCAGGCAATGCAAGCTGAATCTCTGTCCCACTTTAACTTTGCAGTCTGTGCATGAATAAAAGCTATTTTGCAACACAGAGAAACATGTCTGAAGGTGTTAGAAGTGTTTTGCATGATTTTTGAAGTTAGACCCTGAAATGTCAGAAAACAGCGTTTCAGCGCAGAACAAAGTTGGTTCAGGCAATGCAAGCTGAATCTCTGTCCAACTTTAAATTTGCAGTCTGTGCATGAATAAAAGCTATTTTGCAACACAGAGAAACATATCTGAAGGTGTTAGAAGTGTTTTGCATGATTTTTGAAGTTAGACCCTGAAATGTCAGAAAACAGCGTTTCAGCGCAGAACAAAGTTGGTTCAGGCAATGCAAGCTGAATCTTTGTCCCACTTTAAATTTACACTCTGTGCATGAATAAAAGCTATTTTGCAACACAGAGAAACATATCTGAAGGTGTTAGAAGTGTTTTGCATGATTTTTGAAGTTAGACCCTGAAATGTCAGAAAACAGCGTTTCAGCGCAGAACAAAGTTGGTTCAGGCAATGCAAGCTGAATCTTTGTCCCACTTTAAATTTACACTCTGTGCATGAATAAAACCTATTTTGCAACTCAGAGAAACATATCTGAAGGTGTTAGAAGTGTTTTGCATGATTTTTGAAGTTAGACCCTGAAATGTCAGAAAACAGCGTTTCAGCGCAGAACAAAGTTAGTTCAGGCAATGCAAGCTGAATCTCTGTCCCACTTTAACTTTGCAGTTTGTGCATGAATAAAAGCTATTTTGCAACACAGAGAAACATGTCTGAAGGTGTTAGAAGTGTTTTGCATGATTTTTGAAGTTAGACCCTGAAATGTCAGAAAACAGCGTTTCAGCGCAGAACAAAGTTGGTTCAGGCAATGCAAGCTGAATCTCTGTCCAACTTTAAATTTGCAGTCTGTGCATGAATAAAAGCTATTTTGCAACACAGAGAAACATATCTGAAGGTGTTAGAAGTGTTTTGCATGATTTTTGAAGTTAGACCCTGAAATGTCAGAAAACAGCGTTTCAGCGCAGAACAAAGTTGGTTCAGGCAATGCAAGCTGAATCTTTGTCCCACTTTAAATTTACACTCTGTGCATGAATAAAAGCTATTTTGCAACACAGAGAAACATATCTGAAGGTGTTAGAAGTGTTTTGCATGATTTTTGAAGTTAGACCCTGAAATGTCAGAAAACAGCGTTTCAGCGCAGAACAAAGTTGGTTCAGGCAATGCAAGCTGAATCTTTGTCCCACTTTAAATTTACACTCTGTGCATGAATAAAACCTATTTTGCAACTCAGAGAAACATATCTGAAGGTGTTAGAAGTGTTTTGCATGATTTTTGAAGTTAGACCCTGAAATGTCAGAAAACAGCGTTTCAGCGCAGAACAAAGTTAGTTCAGGCAATGCAAGCTGAATCTCTGTCCCACTTTAACTTTGCAGTCTGTGCATGAATAAAAGCTATTTTGCAACACAGAGAAACATGTCTGAAGGTGTTAGAAGTGTTTTGCATGATTTTTGAAGTTAGACCCTGAAATGTCAGAAAACAGCGTTTCAGCGCAGAACAAAGTTGGTTCAGGCAATGCAAGCTGAATCTCTGTCCAACTTTAAATTTGCAGTCTGTGCATGAATAAAAGCTATTTTGCAACACAGAGAAACATATCTGAAGGTGTTAGAAGTGTTTTGCATGATTTTTGAAGTTAGACCTTGAAATGTCAGAAAACAGCGTTTCAGCGCAGAACAAAGTTGGTTCAGGCAATGCAAGCTGAATCTCTGTCCAACTTTAAATTTGCAATCTGTGCATGAATAAAAGCTATTTTGCAACACAGAGAAACATATCTGAAGGTGTTAGAAGTGTTTTGCATGATTTTTGAAGTTAGACCCTGAAATGTCAGAAAACAGCGTTTCAGCGCAGAACAAAGTTGGTTCAGGCAATGCAAGCTGAATCTTTGTCCAACTTTAAATTTGCAATCTGTGCATGAATAAAAGCTATTTTGCAACACAGAGAAACATATCTGAAGGTGTTAGAAGTGTTTTGCATGATTTTTGAAGTTAGACCCTGAAATGTCAGAAAACAGCGTTTCAGCGCAGAACAAAGTTGGTTCAGGCAATGCAAGCTGAATCTTTGTCCCACTTTAAATTTACACTCTGTGCATGAATAAAACCTATTTTGCAACTCAGAGAAACATATCTGAAGGTGTTAGAAGTGTTTTGCATGATTTTTGAAGTTAGACCCTGAAATGTCAGAAAACAGCGTTTCAGCGCAGAACAAAGTTAGTTCAGGCAATGCAAGCTGAATCTCTGTCCCACTTTAACTTTGCAGTCTGTGCATGAATAAAAGCTATTTTGCAACACAGAGAAACATGTCTGAAGGTGTTAGAAGTGTTTTGCATGATTTTTGAAGTTAGACCCTGAAATGTCAGAAAACAGCGTTTCAGCGCAGAACAAAGTTGGTTCAGGCAATGCAAGCTGAATCTCTGTCCAACTTTAAATTTGCAGTCTGTGTATGAATAAAAGCTATTTTGCAACACAGAGAAACATATCTGAAGGTGTTAGAAGTGTTTTGCATGATTTTTGAAGTTAGACCCTGAAATGTCAGAAAACAGCGTTTCAGCGCAGAACAAAGTTGGTTCAGGCAATGCAAGCTGAATCTCTGTCCAACTTTAAATTTGCAGTCTGTGCATGAATAAAAGCTATTTTGCAACACAGAGAAACATATCTGAAGGTGTTAGAAGTGTTTTGCATGATTTTTGAAGTTAGACCCTGAAATGTCAGAAAACAGCGTTTCAGCGCAGAACAAAGTTGGTTCAGGCAATGCAAGCTGAATCTCTGTCCAACTTTAAATTTGCAATCTGTGCATGAATAAAAGCTATTTTGCAACACAGAGAAACATATCTGAAGGTGTTAGAAGTGTTTTGCATGATTTTTGAAGTTAGACCCTGAAATGTCAGAAAACAGCGTTTCAGCGCAGAACAAAGTTGGTTCAGGCAATGCAAGCTGAATCTTTGTCCCACTTTAAATTTACACTCTGTGCATGAATAAAACCTATTTTGCAACTCAGAGAAACATATCTGAAGGTGTTAGAAGTGTTTTGCATGATTTTTGAAGTTAGACCCTGAAATGTCAGAAAACAGCGTTTCAGCGCAGAACAAAGTTAGTTCAGGCAATGCAAGCTGAATCTCTGTCCCACTTTAACTTTGCAGTCTGTGCATGAATAAAAGCTATTTTGCAACACAGAGAAACATGTCTGAAGGTGTTAGAAGTGTTTTGCATGATTTTTGAAGTTAGACCCTGAAATGTCAGAAAACAGCGTTTCAGCGCAGAACAAAGTTGGTTCAGGCAATGCAAGCTGAATCTCTGTCCAACTTTAAATTTGCAGTCTCTGCATGAATAAAAGCTATTTTGCAACACAGAGAAACATATCTGAAGGTGTTAGAAGTGTTTTGCATGATTTTTGAAGTTAGACCCTGAAATGTCAGAAAACAGCGTTTCAGCGCAGAACAAAGTTGGTTCAGGCAATGCAAGCTGAATCTCTGTCCAACTTTAAATTTGCAATCTGTGCATGAATAAAACCTATTTTGCAACACAGAGAAACATATCTGAAGGTGTTAGAAGTGTTTTGCATGATTTTTGAAGTTAGACCCTGAAATGTCAGAAAACAGCGTTTCAGCGCAGAACAAAGTTGGTTCAGGAAATGCAAGCTGAATCTCTGTCCAACTTTAAATTTGCAATCTGTGCATGAATAAAAGCTATTTTGCAACACAGAGAAACATATCTGAAGGTGTTAGAAGTGTTTTGCATGATTTTTGAAGTTAGACCCTGAAATGTCAGAAAACAGCGTTTCAGCGCAGAACAAAGTTGGTTCAGGCAATGCAAGCTGAATCTCTGTCCAACTTTAAATTTGCAGTCTGTGCATGAATAAAACCTATTTTGCAACACAGAGAAACATATCTGAAGGTGTTAGAAGTGCTTTGCATGATTTTTGAAGTTAGACCCTAAAATGTCAGAAAACAGCGTTTCAGCGCAGAACAAAGTTGGTTCAGGCAATGCAAGCTGAATCTTTGTCCCACTTTAACTTTGCAGTCTGTGCATGAAT
Source organism: Garra rufa (assembly GCF_049309525.1). Taxonomy (NCBI): domain Eukaryota; kingdom Metazoa; phylum Chordata; class Actinopteri; order Cypriniformes; family Cyprinidae; genus Garra; species Garra rufa. Next base: position 427,442 of record NW_027394291.1, read on the forward strand.
AAAACCTATTTTGCAACACAGAGAAACATATCTGAAGGTGTTAGAAGTGTTTTGCATGATTTTTGAAGTTAGACCCTGAAATGTCAGAAAACAGCGTTTCAGCGCAGAACAAAGTTGGTTCAGGCAATGCAAGCTGAATCTCTGTCCAACTTTAAATTTGCAGTCTGTGCATGAATAAAAGCTATTTTGCAACACAGAGAAACATATCTGAAGGTGTTAGAAGTGTTTTGCATGATTTTTGAAGTTAGACCCTGAAATGTCAGAAAACAGCGTTTCAGCGCAGAACAAAGTTGGTTCAGGCAATGCAAGCTGAATCTCTGTCCAACTTTAAATTTGCAATCTGTGCATGAAAAAAAGCTATTTTGCAACACAGAGAAACATATCTGAAGGTGTTAGAAGTGTTTTGCATGATTTTTGAAGTTAGACCCTGAAATGTCAGAAAACAGCGTTTCAGCGCAGAACAAAGTTGGTTCAGGCAATGCAAGCTGAATCTCTGTCCCGCTTTAACTTTGCAGTCTGTGCATGAATAAAACCTATTTTGCAACACAGAGAAACATATCTGAAGGTGTTAGAAGTGTTTTGCATGATTTTTGAAGTTAGACCCTGAAATGTCAGAAAACAGCGTTTCAGCGCAGAACAAAGTTGGTTCAGGCAATGCAAGCTGAATCTCTGTCCAACTTTAAATTTGCAGTCTGTGCATGAATAAAAGCTATTTTGCAACACAGAGAAACATATCTGAAGGTGTTAGAAGTGTTTTGCATGATTTTTGAAGTTAGACCCTGAAATGTCAGAAAACAGCGTTTCAGCGCAGAACAAAGTTGGTTCAGGCAATGCAAGCTGAATCTCTGTCCAACTTTAAATTTGCAGTCTCTGCATGAATAAAAGCTATTTTGCAACACAGAGAAACATGTCTGAAGGTGTTAGAAGTGTTTTGCATGATTTTTGAAGTTAGACCCTGAAATGTCAGAAAACAGCGTTTCAGTGCAGAACAAAGTTGGTTCAGGCAATGCAAGCTGAATCTCTGTCCAACTTTAAATTTGCAGTCTGTGCATGAATAAAAGCTATTTTGCAACACAGAGAAACATGTCTGAAGGTGTTAGAAGTGTTTTGCATGATTTTTGAAGTTAGACCCTGAAATGTCAGAAAACAGCGTTTCAGCGCAGAACAAAGTTGGTTCAGGCAATGCAAGCTGAATCTCTGTCCAACTTTAAATTTGCAGTCTGTGCATGAATAAAAGCTATTTTGCAACACAGAGAAACATATCTGAAGGTGTTAGAAGTGTTTTGCATGATTTTTGAAGTTAGACCCTGAAATGTCAGAAAACAGCGTTTCAGCGCAGAACAAAGTTAGTTCAGGCAATGCAAGCTGAATCTCTGTCCCACTTTAACTTTGCAGTCTGTGCATGAATAAAACCTATTTTGCAACACAGAGAAACATATCTGAAGGTGTTAGAAGTGTTTTGCATGATTTTTGAAGTTAGACCCTGAAATGTCAGAAAACAGCGTTTCAGCGCAGAACAAAGTTGGTTCAGGCAATGCAAGCTGAATCTCTGTCCAACTTTAAATTTGCAGTCTGTGCATGAATAAAAGCTATTTTGCAACACAGAGAAACATATCTGAAGGTGTTAGAAGTGTTTTGCATGATTTTTGAAGTTAGACCCTGAAATGTCAGAAAACAGCGTTTCAGCGCAGAACAAAGTTGGTTCAGGCAATGCAAGCTGAATCTCTGTCCAACTTTAAATTTGCAGTCTCTGCATGAATAAAACCTATTTTGCAACACAGAGAAACATATCTGAAGGTGTTAGAAGTGTTTTGCATGATTTTTGAAGTTAGACCCTGAAATGTCAGAAAACAGCGTTTCAGCGCAGAACAAAGTTGGTTCAGGCAATGCAAGCTGAATCTCTGTCCAACTTTAAATTTGCAATCTGTGCATGAAAAAAAGCTATTTTGCAACACAGAGAAACATATCTGAAGGTGTTAGAAGTGTTTTGCATGATTTTTGAAGTTAGACCCTGAAATGTCAGAAAACAGCGTTTCAGCGCAGAACAAAGTTGGTTCAGGCAATGCAAGCTGAATCTTTGTCCCACTTTAACTTTGCAGTCTGTGCATGAATAAAACCTATTTTGCAACACAGAGAAACATATCTGAAGGTGTTAGAAGTGTTTTGCATGATTTTTGAAGTTAGACCCTGAAATGTCAGAAAACAGCGTTTCAGCGCAGAACAAAGTTGGTTCAGGCAATGCAAGCTGAATCTCTGTCCAACTTTAAATTTGCAATCTGTGCATGAATAAAACCTATTTTGCAACACAGAGAAACATATCTGAAGGTGTTAGAAGTGTTTTGCATGATTTTTGAAGTTAGACCCTGAAATGTCAGAAAACAGCGTTTCAGCGCAGAACAAAGTTGGTTCAGGCAATGCAAGCTGAATCTCTGTCCAACTTTAAATTTGCAGTCTGTGCATGAATAAAAGCTATTTTGCAACACAGAGAAACATATCTGAAGGTGTTAGAAGTGTTTTGCATGATTTTTGAAGTTAGACCCTGAAATGTCAGAAAACAGCGTTTCAGCGCAGAACAAAGTTGGTTCAGGCAATGCAAGCTGAATCTCTGTCCAACTTTAAATTTGCAGTCTGTGCATGAATAAAAGCTATTTTGCAACACAGAGAAACATATCTGAAGGTGTTAGAAGTGTTTTGCATGATTTTTGAAGTTAGACCCTGAAATGTCAGAAAACAGCGTTTCAGCGCAGAACAAAGTTGGTTCAGGAAATGCAAGCTGAATCTCTGTCCAACTTTAAATTTGCAGTCTGTGCATGAATAAAAGCTATTTTGCAACACAGAGAAACATATCTGAAGGTGTTAGAAGTGTTTTGCATGATTTTTGAAGTTAGACCCTGAAATGTCAGAAAACAGCGTTTCAGCGCAGAACAAAGTTGGTTCAGGCAATGCAAGCTGAATCTCTGTCCAACTTTAAATTTGCAGTCTGTGCATGAATAAAACCTATTTTGCAACACAGAGAAACATATCTGAAGGTGTTAGAAGTGCTTTGCATGATTTTTGAAGTTAGACCCTAAAATGTCAGAAAACAGCGTTTCAGCGCAGAACAAAGTTGGTTCAGGCAATGCAAGCTGAATCTTTGTCCCACTTTAACTTTGCAGTCTGTGCATGAATAAAACCTATTTTGCAACACAGAGAAACATATCTGAAGGTGTTAGAAGTGTTTTGCATGATTTTTGAAGTTAGACCCTGAAATGTCAGAAAACAGCGTTTCAGCGCAGAACAAAGTTGGTTCAGGCAATGCAAGCTGAATCTCTGTCCAACTTTAAATTTGCAATCTGTGCATGAATAAAACCTATTTTGCAACACAGAGAAACATATCTGAAGGTGTTAGAAGTGTTTTGCATGATTTTTGAAGTTAGACCCTGAAATGTCAGAAAACAGCGTTTCAGCGCAGAACAAAGTTGGTTCAGGCAATGCAAGCTGAATCTCTGTCCAACTTTAAATTTGCAGTCTGTGCATGAATAAAAGCTATTTTGCAACACAGAGAAACATATCTGAAGGTGTTAGAAGTGTTTTGCATGATTTTTGAAGTTAGACCCTGAAATGTCAGAAAACAGCGTTTCAGCGCAGAACAAAGTTGGTTCAGGCAATGCAAGCTGAATCTCTGTCCAACTTTAAATTTGCAATCTGTGCATGAAAAAAAGCTATTTTGCAACACAGAGAAACATATCTGAAGGTGTTAGAAGTGTTTTGCATGATTTTTGAAGTTAGACCCTGAAATGTCAGAAAACAGCGTTTCAGCGCAGAACAAAGTTGGTTCAGGCAATGCAAGCTGAATCTCTGTCCCGCTTTAACTTTGCAGTCTGTGCATGAATAAAACCTATTTTGCAACACAGAGAAACATATCTGAAGGTGTTAGAAGTGTTTTGCATGATTTTTGAAGTTAGACCCTGAAATGTCAGAAAACAGCGTTTCAGCGCAGAACAAAGTTGGTTCAGGCAATGCAAGCTGAATCTCTGTCCCGCTTTAACTTTGCAGTCTGTGCATGAATAAAACCTATTTTGCAACACAGAGAAACATATCTGAAGGTGTTAGAAGTGTTTTGCATGATTTTTGAAGTTAGACCCTGAAATGTCAGAAAACAGCGTTTCAGCGCAGAACAAAGTTGGTTCAGGCGATGCAAGCTGAATCTTTGTCCCACTTTAACTTTGCAGTCTGTGCATGAATAAAACCTATTTTGCAACACAGAGAAACATATCTGAAGGTGTTAGAAGTGTTTTGCATGATTTTTGAAGTTAGATCCTGAAATGTCAGAAAACAGCGTTTCAGCGCAGAACAAAGTTGGTTCAGGCAATGCAAGCTGAATCTCTGTCCAACTTTAAATTTGCAATCTGTGCATGAATAAAACCTATTTTGCAACACAGAGAAACATATCTGAAGGTGTTAGAAGTGTTTTGCATGATTTTTGAAGTTAGACCCTGAAATGTCAGAAAACAGCGTTTCAGCGCAGAACAAAGTTGGTTCATGCAATGCAAGCTGAATCTCTGTCCAACTTTAAATTTGCAGTCTGTGCATGAATAAAAGCTATTTTGCAACACAGAGAAACATATCTGAAGGTGTTAGAAGTGTTTTGCATGATTTTTGAAGTTAGACCCTGAAATGTCAGAAAACAGCGTTTCAGCGCAGAACAAAGTTGGTTCAGGCAATGCAAGCTGAATCTCTGTCCAACTTTAAATTTGCAGTCTGTGCATGAATAAAAGCTATTTTGCAACACAGAGAAACATATCTGAAGGTGTTAGAAGTGTTTTGCATGATTTTTGAAGTTAGACCCTGAAATGTCAGAAAACAGCGTTTCAGCGCAGAACAAAGTTGGTTCAGGCAATGCAAGCTGAATCTCTGTCCAACTTTAAATTTGCAATCTGTGCATGAATAAAAGCTATTTTGCAACACAGAGAAACATATCTGAAGGTGTTAGAAGTGTTTTGCATGATTTTTGAAGTTAGACCCTGAAATGTCAGAAAACAGCGTTTCAGCGCAGAACAAAGTTGGTTCAGGCAATGCAAGCTGAATCTTTGTCCCACTTTAAATTAACACTCTGTGCATGAATAAAACCTATTTTGCAACTCAGAGAAACATATCTGAAGGTGTTAGAAGTGTTTTGCATGATTTTTGAAGTTAGACCCTGAAATGTCAGAAAACAGCGTTTCAGCGCAGAACAAAGTTAGTTCAGGCAATGCAAGCTGAATCTCTGTCCCACTTTAACTTTGCAGTCTGTGCATGAATAAAACCTATTTTGCAACACAGAGAAACATATCTGAAGGTGTTAGAAGTGTTTTGCATGATTTTTGAAGTTAGACCCTGAAGTGATGTTTTCTGAACAAATTTAGGGAGGAGCTCGCGCAGATAATTAACACGGCTGGTTCACCATCAGCAATCATTCCCAATCATCCCAGGAAATCCCTATAAATATCACAACATTCCTACCTTCACTATCTCTTGTTTCATCAACACTTTGGCACATCCAACCACCGAGAACATGTCCGAGATCACCTTTTATCCAGAAGATAACGCTTTCGAAGCGGCACGAGATCCCGTAGCAACCCTAGCCGCAACTCAAGCCACCACCGCCCCGCAGGATCCTACAACCGAGCCCGCGGCTGCACCACGGGGCCGCAGGCCTTCTCGCCACGCCATCACCGGCACCTTCCCCGGCGTCTTCCGACGCCTCAGCCTTCTCATCCGCTCCAGCAACAGCGAAATGGACCGTGGCAGGTCCGCGGGAAGCACTCGCCAGCCCCAGCGCAAACATCCCGCGCCGATCTACCAAAGCGAACGCCAGCCCGCCGCTCACGGCTTCGATCACAACCCAGCAGCTTCTTCAAGCCGCCGCGGTAGCGTGAGTTACCGCCGCGGTAGCGTGAGTTTACCGCCGCAGTCTGCAAAGTCCCATTCACAGCCCATGCCTCAGCACACTCCCCTTTCCTTCCCATGGCCGGCAGCGCCGCCATCCAAAACCAACGCGAACAAACATCCCTCCACTTATTGCGCAAGACCCAGCGCCCGCCACCCCCCGCCCCCCCTTTTCGTCCATTACAGGGATAAGCCTTTTTCACAAAATCGGAATTACGCCAACGCAGGGTAAAGTCAGTTTCGCTACAGGTCTGCGCCTATTATATTAATATACTCAAATAATGCTTCTTACCTTTTCTGTTTTGTCTGCTTTCCAAGTTGTTGTTATAATTTCAACAAAGAAACAACAGTTTACTTGTTTGTAATTTATATGGGCACTCAGACCGCTACTTGTCAATATAATAAGCTCAACATAGCGCCAGCTCCAGTTTCTGTTTTCTATCTCCGGTATATTTAAGCGTATTTTCTCAATTTACTCAGTAATTTCCCTCGAATCACTACATGATGGTAAATTATGAAAGCATTTGACAGCATTTATATCCAAATGCATATTTCCCCAAGAATAAATTAAATGATTCTGAGTCCGGATGATGCATAAACTCAATACCACAACGTAATCCAGATCCAAAAGGAATAAAGCCATTAATCGGAGTCATCTCTTGTTTAGTGAAGAGTCATAATGCACAGCCAGCACCAAATAGACAAAATGGCAAAACTCAAAACCGTGCTGTATTATAAGTGCTAACAGACATGATTAAATAAAGTATTCGTGATGACCGGAAGCTGACACAAAGTTTTTGAAGAAATGTTTGCTATTTTTTAGAGCAAACACCGGTATATATCATAGTATCTATTTTGTAAAAATAGACTTTGATTCCCGAACTTACGCTTGTTAAGTACGGCCGCTGCTGTCACCGAAAAAAAAAAAAAAAAAAAAAAAAAAAAACTCTTACCCTGCGAGCGCCAATCCGGAAGTCAGAAACACGGAAGTGTGAAAAAGGCTAATTACGTCTAGCATGATTTCGAATCATTTTTACCGACTCGGATCTTTGTGGCTCGTTCAGCAAATGAACGAATCCTTTTTCGAGTCATTTCATTCATTCGTTGATTTTACAAAAGTCACTGTGCTTGGCTGGCCAAAGTCAACATTGCCTCTACCCCAAAGTCATGCCCATCCACCAAGATTTGTCACCTATTCAGTGTCTGCTGGCTGAATAATATTACTTCACTGCCTCACTTCGGCTGCAGAAGCAGCCCTTAATTTTTCAACATGTTATCAGAGGCAATTTGCTGGATCCTTTCCAACAATCATGACATACAGTTTCTGGTTCATATCCTAAACGACTTTCTGATCATCTTGCCCCCCGACTCCTCCCCAGCCGCACATTTTGACTACCCAAAAGCCTTTCAGCAGACCCAAAGAGAGAATCGATAGAACGATTCTGGGGACTTCCTCACTCTTAACTAATCCAACCGTTCCAAGCACAAGCTTTTAGGCCATTTAAATTTCACAATGCACATCCCTCAAGGCCGCCCCCCCTTCATCTTCCATCTCCCCTTTCTCACATCCTCCGCCCACGCCCTAGAGAACCAAATTTCTCTAACCGACCCATGCCGCAACTAACCCAGTCTGTGGATATCCTTCCTCAAACAATGGAACGGATAATCCTTATATAAAAACCTGATTTCTTCCCCAACCGTTATCCAACCGCTTACAGATGCCACCCCTTCCATCGGTTTCGGAGGTGTTTTCCAAGACCGCTGGTTCGCATCCACATACCCCCCCCCCCCCAGCTGCCAGATTTCCGCATCAGCTATCATCCTCAGCGCTATTTTGAGCTATACCCTTCAGTCATTGCAGCTTCCCTACAGGGTAAAGAATGGCCCGTCACTAGCATCCTTGTCTATTGCGACAACGAAACTACCGTGCACCGCGTCAACAAAGGCCGCTCCCTTTCCCCCACTCTAATGCCTTTTGGATTTCGGCTTGCGACCATTCATTATGAGTCTAGAAATCAATAGTTAACTCTCTTCTGCTTTTTCCTTCCAGAAATTCAGATCCTTGGCGCCGGAGGCGGACCCACTCCCGACCCCAGTACCTCCCTATTCAGAGCTGATATTCCCATAAACCACCCCCTGAGACCCCTCCTCGAAGCTTCCCTCAATTCCATTCTCCAAGCCGTTTCCCCCAGAACCCTTCAGTCCTACCTTACAGCTTGGAATGTTTCAAACATTTCTCGCGGCTTTCAAGCTATCGTTCCCCGACTTCTCCTTGCTAGCCATCACCTCCTTCATCTCCTATCTTAACGCCATCAAAAAACCTCCAAGTCAGCTCCATTAAAGGATACCTTAGCGGCATCCAATTCTTCCACAAACTTCTATATGGCTCACCTTCCACCCAAATTTCCAATTCCCAGACAGCCCTACTCATTAAAGGCATACAAAAACCCACCCCACCCGCCCAGACACCCACCAACTGATAACACTCAAGTGCTATCAAAGTGCATTTCCACCCTCCGAAAAGGCTATCAATCCACCCACACCGCCCGCACGCTAGACGCCATGTTTATCCTGGCTTTTTTCGGCTTCCTCAGGTGCTCTGAGCTCGCCATCACATCTAGCTTCAACCCAGCCATCCACCCAACCTTTTCTGACCTAGCAGTACTAGGCAGTGAAGCTATTTCCTATTTTATCAAACAAAGCAAAATAGACCAATCCAAGAGAGGCCACTTCATTTACATTTTCAACCTCCAGTCGCCCATCCAACCCTTCCAAACCCTCCTAGCCTTTTTGCAGATCATGAAATCTAAATCAAAAAACCCATCTGACCCCCTCTTTACAGACGACTTCAACCATCCCGTCACCCGTTTCTGGTTTCAGAAACACCTTAAGTCCGTATTACTCTTATCCGGCATCCCAGCCGACAACTTCTCCAGCCATTCCTTTCGAATCGGCGCAGTAACAACAGCAGCCCAAAAAGGCCTCTCCCAGCAGCAGATCCAAACACTCGGTCGCTGGTCGTCAGAAGCTTTTAAGAGCTACATCCGATCAGACCGCTCCCACATCAAAGAAGCCCACCAAACACTGCTAAGCTAAAGCAATCATCCCAGTCCAGTCCATCCCCTACTCACCCCCACTATTTCGTGCCCCCCCCTTCCCCATCCCTGCTCCTTAGCCCCCCTTTCCCCCCACCTCGCCCACCCCTTTCTGCCCATCCTAGCTCCTAGCCCCCTTTTCTCCCTTCTACTGCCGCAGCAGTGTTCACTCCCGCTAGAGCCCATATTCACAACCCTTCCCTGCCGAAAGAGAACCAGCTTCCGCAGAAGCTCCTAAACCCCTTTTCTCTGCCGCAGCAGAGCCCGCTTCCGCAGAAGCATCTTCCCCGCACCGCAGTGCCAGCTCCCGCAGGAGCCGCCCCTCCCCCCCCCAGCCCCTTTTCTCCCTTCTACTGCCACAGCAGTGTTCACTCCCGCTAGAGCCCATATTCACAACCCTTCCTTGCCGAAAGAGAACCAGCTTCCGCAGAAGCTCCTAAACCCCTTCTCTGCCGCAGCAGAGCCCGCTTCCGCAGAAGCATCTTCCCCGCACCGCAGTGCCAGCTCCCGCAGGAGCATCCCCCCCCCCCCCTCCCCTTTTCTCTGCCGCAGTAGAGCCCGCTTCCGCAGAAGCACCTCCCCGGCACCGCAGTGCCAGCTCCCGCAGGAGCCCCCCCCCCCCCCCAGCCCCCCTTTCTCCCTTCTACTGCCGCAGCAGTGTTCACTCCCGCTAGTGCCCATATTCACAACCCTTCCTTGCCGAAAGAGAACCAGCTTCCGCAGAAGCTCCTAACCCCTTTCTCTGCCGCAGCAGAGCCCGCTTCCGCAGAAGCATCTCCCCGGCACCGCAGTGCCAGCTCCCGCAGGAGCACCCCCCTCCCCCCCCCCCCCCCTTTTTTCCCTCCATTCTCTGCCGCAGCAGAGCCGCTTCCGCAGAAGCATCTCCCCGGCACCGCAGTGCCAGCTCCCGCAGGAGCACCCCCCTCCCCCCCCTCCCCCCCCCCCCCTTTTTTTCCCTCCATTCTCTGCCGCAGCAGAGCCCGCTTCCGCAGAAGCATCTTCCCCGCACCGCAGTGCCAGCTCCCGCAGGAGCACCCCCCCCCCTCCTCTCCCCTCCCTCCCCTCCATTCTCTGCCGCAGCAGAGCCTGCTTCCGCAGAAGCATTTTCCCCGCACCACAGTAACAGCTTCCGCAGAAGCTCCTAACCCTCTTCTCTGCCGCAGCAGAGCCCGCTTCCGCAGAAGCATCTCCCCGGCACCGCAGTGCCAGCTCCCGCAGGAGCACCCCCTTCCCCTCCCCTCCCCCCCCCCCTTTTTTCCCTCCATTCTCTGCCGCAGCAGAGCCCGCTTCCGCAGAAGCATCTCCCCGGCACCGCAGTGCCAGCTCCCGCAGGAGCACCCCCTTCCCCTCCCCTCCCCCCCCCCCCTTTTTTCCCTCCATTCTCTGCCGCAGCAGAGCCCGCTTCCGCAGAAGCATCTTCCCCGCACCGCAGTGCCAGCTCCCGCAGGAGCACCCCCCCCCTTTTCCCTCCATTCTCTGCCGCAGCAGAACCCGCTTCCGCAGAAGCATCTCCCCGGCACCGCAGTGCCAGCTCCCGCAGGAGCACCCCCCCCCCCCCCCGCCCCCCTCCCCTCCCTTCCCTTTTCCCTCCATTCTCTGCCGCAGCAGAACCCGCTTCCGCAGAAGCATCTCCCCGGGACCGCAGTGCCAGCTCCCGCAGGAGCACCCCCCCCCCCCCCGCCCCCCTCCCCTCCCTTTTCCCTCCATTCTCTGCCGCAGCAGAGCCCGCTTCCGCAGAAGCATCTCCCCCGCACCGCAGTGCCAGCTCCCGCAGGAGCCCTAGCCCCCTTCCCCCGCCCACCCATCCCCCTTTCCCCACTGCCGCAGCAGCATTCACTCCCGCCGGAGAACACACTTACAACCTTCTCTGCCGCAGCAGAGACCACTACCCTCCTCCATAGGAGTTTTTTTCCATTTTTCCCCCAACAGCGCTGACGCAGCTCCTCCCGTACATCACTTTACGCTGCATCACTCACTACGAGCGTCCAGCATCCCTTAAGTCTTAAAGCTTTTTGGGGAGCTATTCGGCTGCTGTCCTACAATTAATTACTTGCTCTTTGGGGAGCGCTTATAGGGTTCGGGCCAATGCTGAGCTCGGACCCCTCCCCCTGGGCGGGGGAGAGCCCTGGGCTCGGGAATGGCTACCGAGCTCGAGGCCCTCTCCCGGACAGCACGCCAAATACGCTCAACCTTTCACTCAGTTCATTATCAGTAAGAGGGAACTCGTTAAGTGATGTTTTCTGAACAAATTTAGGGAGGAGCTCGCGCAGATAATTAACACGGCTGGTTCACCATCAGCAATCATTCCCAATCATCCCAGGAAATCCCTATAAATATCACAACATTCCTACCTTCACTATCTCTTGTTTCATCAAGGCCCTCCTCCTCCCCGTCTCCTCACCTTTTTTCCGAAAGGGGGAGCGCTTATAGGGTTCGGGCCAATGCTGAGCTCGGACCCCTCCCCCTGGGCGGGGGAGAGCCCTGGGCTCGGGAATGGCTACCGAGCTCGAGGCCCTCTCCCGGACAGCACGCCAAATACGCTCAACCTTTCACTCAGTTCATTATCAGTAAGAGGGAACTCGTTAACATTGCATCAAACCAGGTTTGTCCGGAGCAGAAACGCTGTTTTCAGAGCTTTGAGAGTCTAACATAATAATTCATGCAAAACTCTTCTAACACCTTCAGATGTGCATTACTGCATTGCAAACAGCATTTTATTCATGCACATGACAAACTTTTAATGTTTGACAGAGTTTCAGTAACATTGCATCAAACCAGGTTTGTCCGGAGCAGAAACGCTGTTTTCAGAGCTTTGAGAGTCTAACATAATAATTCATGCAAAATTCTTCTAACACCTTCAGATGTGCATTACTGCATTGCAAACAGCATTTTATTCATGCACTTGACAATTTTTTAATGTTTGACAGAGTTTCAGTAACATTGCATCAAACCAGGTTTGTCCGGAGCAGAAACGCTGTTTTCAGAGCTTTGAGATTCTAACATAATAATTCATGCAAAACTCTTCTAACACCTTCAGATGTGCATTACTGCATTGCAAACAGCATTTTATTCATGCACATGACAAACTTTTAATGTTTGACAGAGTTTCAGTAACATTGCATCAAACCAGGTTTGTCCGGAGCAGAAACGCTGTTTTCAGAGCTTTGAGACTCTAACATAATAATTCATGCAAAACTCTTCTAACACCTTCAGATGTGCATTACTGCATTGCAAACAGCATTTTATTCATGCACATGACAAACTTTTAATGTTTGACAGAGTTTCAGTAACATTGCATCAAACCAGGTTTGTCCGGAGCAGAAACGCTGTTTTCAGAGCTTTGAAACTCTAACATAATAATTCATGCAAAACTCTTCTAACACCTTCAGATGTGCATTACTGCATTGCAAACAGCATTTTATTCATGCACATGACAAACTTTTAATGTTTGACAGAGTTTCAGTAATATTGCATCAAACCAGGTCTGTCCGGAGCAGAAACGCTGTTTTCAGAGCTTTGAGACTCTAACATAATAATTCATGCAAAACTCTTCTAACACCTTCAGATGTGCATTACTGCATTGCAAACAGCATTTTATTCATGCACATGACAAACTTTTAATGTTTGACAGAGTTTCAGTAACATTGCATCAAACCAGGTTTGTCCTGAGCAGAAACGCTGTTTTCAGAGCTTTGAGACTCTAACATAATAATTCATGCAAAACTCTTCTAACACCTTCAGATGTGCATTACTGCATTGCAAACAGCATTTTATTCATGCACATGACAAACTTTTAATGTTTGACAGAGTTTCAGTAACATTGCATCAAACCAGGTTTGTCCGGAGCAGAAACGCTGTTTTCAGAGCTTTGAAACTCTAACATAATAATTCATGCAAAACTCTTCTAACACATTCAGATGTGCATTACTGCATTACAAATAGCATTTTATTCATGCACTTGACAAACTTTTAATGTTTGACAGAGTTTCAGTAACATTGCATCAAACCAGGTTTGTCCGGAGCAGAAACGCTGTTTTCAGAGCTTTGAGAGTCTAACATAATAATTCATGCAAAACTCTTCTAACACCTTCAGATGTGCATTACTGCATTGCAAACAGCATTTTATTCATGCACATGACAAACTTTTAATGTTTGACAGAGTTTCAGTAACATTGCATCAAACCAGGTTTGTCCGGAGCAGAAACGCTGTTTTCAGAGCTTTGAGAGTCTAACATAATAATTCATGCAAAATTCTTCTAACACCTTCAGATGTGCATTACTGCATTGCAAACAGCATTTTATTCATGCACTTGACAATTTTTTAATGTTTGACAGAGTTTCAGTAACATTGCATCAAACCAGGTTTGTCCGGAGCAGAAACGCTGTTTTCAGAGCTTTGAGAGTCTAACATAATAATTCATGCAAAACTCTTCTAACACCTTCAGATGTGCATTACTGCATTGCAAACAGCATTTTATTCATGCACATGACAAACTTTTAATGTTTGACAGAGTTTCAGTAACATTGCATCAAACCAGGTTTGTCCGGAGCAGAAACGCTGTTTTCAGAGCTTTGAGACTCTAACATAATAATTCATGCAAAACTCTTCTAACACCTTCAGATGTGCATTACTGCATTGCAAACAGCATTTTATTCATGCACATGACAAACTTTTAATGTTTGACAGAGTTTCAGTAACATTGCATCAAACCAGGTTTGTCCGGAGCAGAAACGCTGTTTTCAGAGCTTTGAAACTCTAACATAATAATTCATGCAAAACTCTTCTAACACCTTCAGATGTGCATTACTGCATTGCAAACAGCATTTTATTCATGCACATGACAAACTTTTAATGTTTGACAGAGTTTCAGTAACATTGCATCAAACCAGGTTTGTCCTGAGCAGAAACGCTGTTTTCAGAGCTTTGAGACTCTAACATAATAATTCATGCAAAACTCTTCTAACACCTTCAGATGTGCATTACTGCATTGCAAACAGCATTTTATTCATGCACATGACAAACTTTTAATGTTTGACAGAGTTTCAGTAACATTGCATCAAACCAGGTTTGTCCGGAGCAGAAACGCTGTTTTCAGAGCTTTGAAACTCTAACATAATAATTCATGCAAAACTCTTCTAACACATTCAGATGTGCATTACTGCATTACAAATAGCATTTTATTCATGCACTTGACAAACTTTTAATGTTTGACAGAGTTTCAGTAACATTGCATCAAACCAGGTTTGTCCGGAGCAGAAACGCTGTTTTCAGAGCTTTGAGACTCTAACATAATAATTCATGCAAAACTCTTCTAACACCTTCAGATGTGCAGTACTGCATTGCAAACAGCATTTTATTCATGCACATGACAAACTTTTAATGTTTGACAGAGTTTCAGTAATATTGCATCAAACCAGGTCTGTCCGGAGCAGAAACGCTGTTTTCAGAGCTTTGAGACTCTAACATAATAATTCATGCAAAACTCTTCTAACACCTTCAGATGTGCATTACTGCATTGCAAACAGCATTTTATTCATGCACTTGACAATTTTTTAATGTTTGACAGAGTTTCAGTAACATTGCATCAAACCAGGTTTGTCCGGAGCAGAAACGCTGTTTTCAGAGCTTTGAGAGTCTAACATAATAATTCATGCAAAACTCTTCTAACACCTTCAGATGTGCATTACTGCATTGCAAACAGCATTTTATTCATGCACATGACAAACTTTTAATGTTTGACAGAGTTTCAGTAATATTGCATCAAACCAGGTCTGTCCGGAGCAGAAACGCTGTTTTCAGAGCTTTGAGACTCTAACATAATAATTCATGCAAAACTCTTCTAACACCTTCAGATGTGCATTACTGCATTGCAAACAGCATTTTATTCATGCACATGACAAACTTTTAATGTTTGACAGAGTTTCAGTAACATTGCATCAAACCAGGTTTGTCCTGAGCAGAAACGCTGTTTTCAGAGCTTTGAGACTCTAACATAATAATTCATGCAAAACTCTTCTAACACCTTCAGATGTGCATTACTGCATTGCAAACAGCATTTTATTCATGCACATGACAAACTTTTTTAATGTTTGACAGAGTTTCAGTAACATTGCATCAAACCAGGTTTGTCCGGAGCAGAAACGCTGTTTTCAGAGCTTTGAGACTCTAACATAATAATTCATGCAAAACTCTTCTAACACCTTCAGATGTGCATTACTGCATTGCAAACAGCATTTTATTCATGCACATGACAAACTTTTAATGTTTGACAGAGTTTCAGTAACATTGCATCAAACCAGGTTTGTCCGGAGCAGAAACGCTGTTTTCAGAGCTTTGAAACTCTAACATAATAATTCATGCAAAACTCTTCTAACACATTCAGATGTGCATTACTGCATTACAAATAGCATTTTATTCATGCACTTGACAAACTTTTAATGTTTGACAGAGTTTCAGTAACATTGCATCAAACCAGGTTTGTCCGGAGCAGAAACGCTGTTTTCAGAGCTTTGAGACTCTAACATAATAATTCATGCAAAACTCTTCTAACACCTTCAGATGTGCAGTACTGCATTGCAAACAGCATTTTATTCATGCACATGACAAACTTTTAATGTTTGACAGAGTTTCAGTAATATTGCATCAAACCAGGTCTGTCCGGAGCAGAAACGCTGTTTTCAGAGCTTTGAGACTCTAACATAATAATTCATGCAAAACTCTTCTAACACCTTCAGATGTGCATTACTGCATTGCAAACAGCATTTTATTCATGCACTTGACAATTTTTTAATGTTTGACAGAGTTTCAGTAACATTGCATCAAACCAGGTTTGTCCGGAGCAGAAACGCTGTTTTCAGAGCTTTGAGAGTCTAACATAATAATTCATGCAAAACTCTTCTAACACCTTCAGATGTGCATTACTGCATTGCAAACAGCATTTTATTCATGCACATGACAAACTTTTAATGTTTGACAGAGTTTCAGTAATATTGCATCAAACCAGGTCTGTCCGGAGCAGAAACGCTGTTTTCAGAGCTTTGAGACTCTAACATAATAATTCATGCAAAACTCTTCTAACACCTTCAGATGTGCATTACTGCATTGCAAACAGCATTTTATTCATGCACATGACAAACTTTTAATGTTTGACAGAGTTTCAGTAACATTGCATCAAACCAGGTTTGTCCTGAGCAGAAACGCTGTTTTCAGAGCTTTGAGACTCTAACATAATAATTCATGCAAAACTCTTCTAACACCTTCAGATGTGCATTACTGCATTGCAAACAGCATTTTATTCATGCACATGACAAACTTTTTTAATGTTTGACAGAGTTTCAGTAACATTGCATCAAACCAGGTTTGTCCGGAGCAGAAACGCTGTTTTCAGAGCTTTGAGACTCTAACATAATAATTCATGCAAAACTCTTCTAACACCTTCAGATGTGCATTACTGCATTGCAAACAGCATTTTATTCATGCACATGACAAACTTTTAATGTTTGACAGAGTTTCAGTAATATTGCATCAAACCAGGTTTGTCCGGAGCAGAAACGCTGTTTTCAGAGCTTTGAGACTCTAACATAATAATTCATGCAAAACTCTTCTAACACCTTCAGATGTGCATTACTGCATTGAAAACAGCATTTTATTCATGCACATGACAAACTTTTAATGTTTGACAGAGTTTCAGTAACATTGCATCAAACCAGGTTTGTCCGGAGCAGAAACGCTGTTTTCAGAGCTTTGAAACTCTACCATAATAATTCATGCAAATCTCTACTAACACCTTCAGATGTGCATTACTGCATTGCAAACAGCATTTTATTCATGCACATGACAAACTTTTAATGTTTGACAGAGTTTCAGTAATATTGCATCAAACCAGGTCTGTCCGGAGCAGAAACGCTGTTTTCAGAGCTTTGAGACTCTAACATAATAATTCATGCAAAACTCTTCTAACACCTTCAGATGTGCATTACTGCATTGCAAACAGCATTTTATTCATGCACATGACAAACTTTTAATGTTTGACAGAGTTTCAGTAACATTGCATCAAACCAGGTTTGTCCGGAGCAGAAACGCTGTTTTCAGAGCTTTGAAACTCTAACATAATAATTCATGCAAAATTCTTCTAACACCTTCAGATGTGCATTACTGCATTACAGTGGCGATTTCTTTAAGACTGCAAGGGAAGCTCAGCTTCCCCTATAATGTCACAAAATTAATGGTCAAATTACGTACTATTGTATTAACATTTTATTGACTAAAATTGCGTTAGAAAACGTTCATCTCAAAGACGAATTCGTTCAGAATCAGTTAGATATAGCAGGTCGGCTGACTTGATTTTCTTCTCATACATTCCCGTAGCGTCACAGTGCATTTCCCCATTGAAGCCCAGCGTCCATTGACTTCAATGGGGCTGCTTTTAACGTTTTTTTTTCAGTGCTTTGAAACTAGACAGTCATTGGATAAACGCTGCGATTATGTCCCGCCCACGGACTCTCAGCGTCTCTGGGGGTGAATGAGGAGTGGGCTGACCTGGACGCTGAGCTTCTGCGTGATGATTGGAGGGTCTGTCGAAAGATTGCATCTCCTTTTGACTGACAGCGATTTTGTCCTATAAGGAATCGCTGAAGCTATTCGTTCGCGCTCTCTGCGGCCGCTCAGTCCCATCGTGGATTTCTCAAGTTCAGTCGAAATAAAAACTGCTGCAACCTATTTCTTTATATTTGCTTGGCGAAATTGCTTGATTTTCATCATAAATTTCACACAATTATACACCACATTCCTTGTTTCACTTTTACAGAGTTTAATATTTTTTTAGATCATTCATTCATATGAAACTGCACACGAAAAGTCACTGGAAAAGACGCCTGGTTGGTACGACAGGGTCACAGACCATTTTCTTGAAAAGGAACGTAGGGCAGAATTTACTTTTAAATAAATAGACAATTTTATGATGTAGACCGAAAATGAGCTTCCCCTATTTGACAGACCAGTAGCCGCCACTGCTGCATTACAAATAGCATTTTATTCATGCACTTGACAAACTTTTAATGTTTGACAGAGTTTCAGTAACATTGCATCAAACCAGGTTTGTCCGGAGCAGAAACGCTGTTTTCAGAGCTTTGAGACTCTAACATAATAATTCATGCAAAACTCTTCTAACACCTTCAGATGTGCAGTACTGCATTGCAAACAGCATTTTATTCATGCACATGACAAACTTTTAATGTTTGACAGAGTTTCAGTAATATTGCATCAAACCAGGTCTGTCCGGAGCAGAAACGCTGTTTTCAGAGCTTTGAGACTCTAACATAATAATTCATGCAAAACTCTTCTAACACCTTCAGATGTGCATTACTGCATTGCAAACAGCATTTTATTCATGCACTTGACAATTTTTTAATGTTTGACAGAGTTTCAGTAACATTGCATCAAACCAGGTTTGTCCGGAGCAGAAACGCTGTTTTCAGAGCTTTGAGAGTCTAACATAATAATTCATGCAAAACTCTTCTAACACCTTCAGATGTGCATTACTGCATTGCAAACAGCATTTTATTCATGCACATGACAAACTTTTAATGTTTGACAGAGTTTCAGTAATATTGCATCAAACCAGGTCTGTCCGGAGCAGAAACGCTGTTTTCAGAGCTTTGAGACTCTAACATAATAATTCATGCAAAACTCTTCTAACACCTTCAGATGTGCATTACTGCATTGCAAACAGCATTTTATTCATGCACATGACAAACTTTTAATGTTTGACAGAGTTTCAGTAACATTGCATCAAACCAGGTTTGTCCTGAGCAGAAACGCTGTTTTCAGAGCTTTGAGACTCTAACATAATAATTCATGCAAAACTCTTCTAACACCTTCAGATGTGCATTACTGCATTGCAAACAGCATTTTATTCATGCACATGACAAACTTTTTTAATGTTTGACAGAGTTTCAGTAACATTGCATCAAACCAGGTTTGTCCGGAGCAGAAACGCTGTTTTCAGAGCTTTGAGACTCTAACATAATAATTCATGCAAAACTCTTCTAACACCTTCAGATGTGCATTACTGCATTGCAAACAACATTTTATTCATGCACATGACAAACTTTTAATGTTTGACAGAGTTTCAGTAATATTGCATCAAACCAGGTTTGTCCGGAGCAGAAACGCTGTTTTCAGAGCTTTGAGACTCTAACATAATAATTCATGCAAAACTCTTCTAACACCTTCAGATGTGCATTACTGCATTGAAAACAGCATTTTATTCATGCACATGACAAACTTTTAATGTTTGACAGAGTTTCAGTAACATTGCATCAAACCAGGTTTGTCCGGAGCAGAAACGCTGTTTTCAGAGCTTTGAAACTCTACCATAATAATTCATGCAAATCTCTACTAACACCTTCAGATGTGCATTACTGCATTGCAAACAGCATTTTATTCATGCACATGACAAACTTTTAATGTTTGACAGAGTTTCAGTAATATTGCATCAAACCAGGTCTGTCCGGAGCAGAAACGCTGTTTTCAGAGCTTTGAGACTCTAACATAATAATTCATGCAAAACTCTTCTAACACCTTCAGATGTGCATTACTGCATTGCAAACAGCATTTTATTCATGCACATGACAAACTTTTAATGTTTGACAGAGTTTCAGTAACATTGCATCAAACCAGGTTTGTCCGGAGCAGAAACGCTGTTTTCAGAGCTTTGAAACTCTAACATAATAATTCATGCAAAATTCTTCTAACACCTTCAGATGTGCATTACTGCATTACAGTGGCGATTTCTTTAAGACTGCAAGGGAAGCTCAGCTTCCCCTATAATGTCACAAAATTAATGGTCAAATTACGTACTATTGTATTAACATTTTATTGACTAAAATTGCGTTAGAAAACGTTCATCTCAAAGACGAATTCGTTCAGAATCAGTTAGATATAGCAGGTCGGCTGACTTGATTTTCTTCTCATACATTCCCGTAGCGTCACAGTGCATTTCCCCATTGAAGCCCAGCGTCCATTGACTTCATTGGGGCTGCTTTGAACGTTTTTTTTCAGTGCTTTGAAACTAGACAGTCATTGGATAAACGCTGCGATTATGTCCCGCCCACGGACGCTCAGCGTCTCTGGGGGTGAATGAGGAGTGGGCTGGCCTGGACGCTGAGCTTCTGCGTGATGATTGGAGGGTCTGTCGAAAGATTGCATCTCCTTTTGACTGACAGCGATTTTGTCCTATAAGGAATCGCTGAAGCTATTCGTTCGCGCTCTCTGCGGCCGCTCAGTCCCATCGTGGATTTCTCAAGTTCAGTCGAAATAAAAACTGCTGCAACCTATTTCTTTATATTTGCTTGGCGAAATTGCTTGATTTTCATCATACATTTCACACAATTATACACCACATTCCTTGTTTCACTTTTACAGAGTTTAATATTTTTTTAGATCATTCATTCATATGAAACTGCACACGAAAAGTCACTGGAAAAGACGCCTGGTTGGTACGACAGGGTCACAGACCATTTTCTTGAAAAGGAACGTAGGGCAGAATTTACTTTTAAATAAATAGACAATTTTATGATGTAGACCGAAAATGAGCTTCCCCTATTTGACAGACCAGTAGCCGCCACTGCTGCATTACAAATAGCATTTTATTCATGCACATGACAAACTTTTAATGTTTGACAGAGTTTCAGTAATATTGCATCAAACCAGGTTTGTCCGGAGCAGAAACGCTGTTTTCAGAGCTTTGAGACTCTAACATAATAATTCATGCAAAACTCTTCTAACACCTTCAGATGTGCATTACTGCATTGAAAACAGCATTTTATTCATGCACATGACAAACTTTTAATGTTTGACAGAGTTTCAGTAACATTGCATCAAACCAGGTTTGTCCTGAGCAGAAACACTGTTTTCAGAGCTTTGAAACTCTAACATAATAATTCATGCAAAACTCTTCTAACACCTTCAGATGTGCATTACTGCATTGCAAACAGCATTTTATTCATGCACATGACAAACTTTTAATGTTTGACAGAGTTTCAGTAATATTGCATCAAACCAGGTCTGTCCGGAGCAGAAACGCTGTTTTCAGAGCTTTGAAACTCTAACATAATAATTCATGCAAAACTCTTCTAACACCTTCAGATGTGCATTACTGCATTGCAAACAGCATTTTATTCATGCACATGACAAACTTTTAATGTTTGACAGAGTTTCAGTAACATTGCATCAAACCAGGTTTGTCCGGAGCAGAAACGCTGTTTTCAGAGCTTTGAAACTCTACCATAATAATTCATGCAAAACTCTACTAACACCTTCAGATGTGCATTACTGCATTGCAAACAGCATTTTATTCATGCACATGACAAACTTTTAATGTTTGACAGAGTTTCAGTAACATTGCATCAAACCAGGTTTGTCCGGAGCAGAAACGCTGTTTTCAGAGCTTTGAAACTCTAACATAATAATTCATGCAAAACTCTTCTAACACCTTCAGATGTGCATTACTGCATTGCAAACAGCATTTTATTCATGCACATGACAAACTTTTAATGTTTGACAGAGTTTCAGTAACATTGCATCAAACCAGGTTTGTCCGGAGCAGAAACGCTGTTTTCAGAGCTTTGAAACTCTAACATAATAATTCATGCAAAACTCTTCTAACACTTTCAGATGTGCATTACTGCATTGCAAACAGCATTTTATTCATGCACATGACACATTTTTAATGTTTGACAGAGTTTCAGTAACATTGCATCAAACCAGGTATGTCCGGAGCAGAAACGCTGTTTTCAGAGCTTTGAGACTCTAACATAATAATTCATGCAAAACTCTTCTAACACCTTCAGATGTGCATTACTGCATTACAAACAGCATTTTATTCATGCACTTGACAATTTTTTAATGTTTGACAGAGTTTCAGTAACATTGCATCAAACCAGGTTTGTCCGGAGCAGAAACGCTGTTTTCAGAGCTTTGAGAGTCTAACATAATAATTCATGCAAAACTCTTCTAACACCTTCAGATGTGCATTACTGCATTGCAAACAGCATTTTATTCATGCACATGACAAACTTTTAATGTTTGACAGAGTTTCAGTAACATTGCATCAAACCAGGTTTGTCCGGAGCAGAAACGCTGTTTTCAGAGCTTTGAGAGTCTAACATAATAATTCATGCAAAATTCTTCTAACACCTTCAGATGTGCATTACTGCATTGCAAACAGCATTTTATTCATGCACATGACAAACTTTTAATGTTTGACAGAGTTTCAGTAACATTGCATCAAACCAGGTTTGTCCGGAGCAGAAACGCTGTTTTCAGAGCTTTGAGACTCTAACATAATAATTCATGCAAAACTCTTCTAACACCTTCAGATGTGCATTACTGCATTGCAAACAGCATTTTATTCATGCACATGACAAACTTTTAATGTTTGACAGAGTTTCAGTAACATTGCATCAAACCAGGTTTGTCCGGAGCAGAAACGCTGTTTTCAGAGCTTTGAAACTCTAACATAATAATTCATGCAAAACTCTTCTAACACCTTCAGATGTGCATTACTGCATTGCAAACAGCATTTTATTCATGCACATGACAAACTTTTAATGTTTGACAGAGTTTCAGTAACATTGCATCAAACCAGGTTTGTCCTGAGCAGAAACGCTGTTTTCAGAGCTTTGAGACTCTAACATAATAATTCATGCAAAACTCTTCTAACACCTTCAGATGTGCATTACTGCATTGCAAACAGCATTTTATTCATGCACATGACAAACTTTTAATGTTTGACAGAGTTTCAGTAACATTGCATCAAACCAGGTTTGTCCGGAGCAGAAACGCTGTTTTCAGAGCTTTGAAACTCTAACATAATAATTCATGCAAAACTCTTCTAACACATTCAGATGTGCATTACTGCATTACAAATAGCATTTTATTCATGCACTTGACAAAGTTTCAGTAACATTGCATCAAACCAGGTTTGTCCGGAGCAGAAACGCTGTTTTCAGAGCTTTGAGAGTCTAACATAATAATTCATGCAAAACTCTTCTAACACCTTCAGATGTGCATTACTGCATTGCAAACAGCATTTTATTCATGCACATGACAAACTTTTAATGTTTGACAGAGTTTCAGTAACATTGCATCAAACCAGGTTTGTCCGGAGCAGAAACGCTGTTTTCAGAGCTTTGAGAGTCTAACATAATAATTCATGCAAAATTCTTCTAACACCTTCAGATGTGCATTACTGCATTGCAAACAGCATTTTATTCATGCACTTGACAATTTTTTAATGTTTGACAGAGTTTCAGTAACATTACATCAAACCAGGTTTGTTCGGAGCAGAAACGCTGTTTTCAGAGCTTTGAGAGTCTAACATAATAATTCATGCAAAACTCTTCTAACACCTTCAGATGTGCATTACTGCATTGCAAACAGCATTTTATTAATGCACATGACAAACTTTTAATGTTTGACAGAGTTTCAGTAACATTGCATCAAACCAGGTTTGTCCGGAGCAGAAACGCTGTTTTCAGAGCTTTGAGACTCTAACATAATAATTCATGCAAAACTCTTCTAACACCTTCAGATGTGCATTACTGCATTGCAAACAGCATTTTATTCATGCACATGACAAACTTTTAATGTTTGACAGAGTTTCAGTAACATTGCATCAAACCAGGTTTGTCCGGAGCAGAAACGCTGTTTTCAGAGCTTTGAAACTCTAACATAATAATTCATGCAAAACTCTTCTAACACCTTCAGATGTGCATTACTGCATTGCAAACAGCATTTTATTCATGCACATGACAAACTTTTAATGTTTGACAGAGTTTCAGTAATATTGCATCAAACCAGGTCTGTCCGGAGCAGAAACGCTGTTTTCAGAGCTTTGAGACTCTAACATAATAATTCATGCAAAACTCTTCTAACACCTTCAGATGTGCATTACTGCATTGCAAACAGCATTTTATTCATGCACATGACAAACTTTTAATGTTTGACAGAGTTTCAGTAACATTGCATCAAACCAGGTTTGTCCGGAGCAGAAACGCTGTTTTCAGAGCTTTGAGACTCTAACATAATAATTCATGCAAAACTCTTCTAACACCTTCAGATGTGCATTACTGCATTGCAAACAGCATTTTATTCATGCACATGACAAACTTTTAATGTTTGACAGAGTTTCAGTAACATTGCATCAAACCAGGTTTGTTCGGAGCAGAAACGCTGTTTTCAGAGCTTTGAGAGTCTAACATAATAATTCATGCAAAACTCTTCTAACACCTTCAGATGTGCATTACTGCATTGCAAACAGCATTTTATTCATGCACATGACAAACTTTTAATGTTTGACAGAGTTTCAGTAATATTGCATCAAACCAGGTCTGTCCGGAGCAGAAACGCTGTTTTCAGAGCTTTGAGACTCTAACATAATAATTCATGCAAAACTCTTCTAACACCTTCAGATGTGCATTACTGCATTGCAAACAGCATTTTATTCATGCACATGACAAACTTTTAATGTTTGACAGAGTTTCAGTAACATTGCATCAAACCAGGTTTGTCCTGAGCAGAAACGCTGTTTTCAGAGCTTTGAGACTCTAACATAATAATTCATGCAAAACTCTTCTAACACCTTCAGATGTGCATTACTGCATTGCAAACAGCATTTTATTCATGCACATGACAAACTTTTTTAATGTTTGACAGAGTTTCAGTAACATTGCATCAAACCAGGTTTGTCCGGAGCAGAAACGCTGTTTTCAGAGCTTTGAGACTCTAACATAATAATTCATGCAAAACTCTTCTAACACCTTCAGATGTGCATTACTGCATTGCAAACAGCATTTTATTCATGCACATGACAAACTTTTAATGTTTGACAGAGTTTCAGTAATATTGCATCAAACCAGGTTTGTCCGGAGCAGAAACGCTGTTTTCAGAGCTTTGAGACTCTAACATAATAATTCATGCAAAACTCTTCTAACACCTTCAGATGTGCATTACTGCATTGAAAACAGCATTTTATTCATGCACATGACAAACTTTTAATGTTTGACAGAGTTTCAGTAACATTGCATCAAACCAGGTTTGTCCGGAGCAGAAACGCTGTTTTCAGAGCTTTGAAACTCTACCATAATAATTCATGCAAATCTCTACTAACACCTTCAGATGTGCATTACTGCATTGCAAACAGCATTTTATTCATGCACATGACAAACTTTTAATGTTTGACAGAGTTTCAGTAATATTGCATCAAACCAGGTCTGTCCGGAGCAGAAACGCTGTTTTCAGAGCTTTGAGACTCTAACATAATAATTCATGCAAAACTCTTCTAACACCTTCAGATGTGCATTACTGCATTGCAAACAGCATTTTATTCATGCACATGACAAACTTTTAATGTTTGACAGAGTTTCAGTAACATTGCATCAAACCAGGTTTGTCCGGAGCAGAAACGCTGTTTTCAGAGCTTTGAAACTCTAACATAATAATTCATGCAAAATTCTTCTAACACCTTCAGATGTGCATTACTGCATTACAGTGGCGATTTCTTTAAGACTGCAAGGGAAGCTCAGCTTCCCCTATAATGTCACAAAATTAATGGTCAAATTACGTACTATTGTATTAACATTTTATTGACTAAAATTGCGTTAGAAAACGTTCATCTCAAAGACGAATTCGTTCAGAATCAGTTAGATATAGCAGGTCGGCTGACTTGATTTTCTTCTCATACATTCCCGTAGCGTCACAGTGCATTTCCCCATTGAAGCCCAGCGTCCATTGACTTCATTGGGGCTGCTTTGAACGTTTTTTTTCAGTGCTTTGAAACTAGACAGTCATTGGATAAACGCTGCGATTATGTCCCGCCCACGGACGCTCAGCGTCTCTGGGGGTGAATGAGGAGTGGGCTGGCCTGGACGCTGAGCTTCTGCGTGATGATTGGAGGGTCTGTCGAAAGATTGCATCTCCTTTTGACTGACAGCGATTTTGTCCTATAAGGAATCGCTGAAGCTATTCGTTCGCGCTCTCTGCGGCCGCTCAGTCCCATCGTGGATTTCTCAAGTTCAGTCGAAATAAAAACTGCTGCAACCTATTTCTTTATATTTGCTTGGCGAAATTGCTTGATTTTCATCATACATTTCACACAATTATACACCACATTCCTTGTTTCACTTTTACAGAGTTTAATATTTTTTTAGATCATTCATTCATATGAAACTGCACACGAAAAGTCACTGGAAAAGACGCCTGGTTGGTACGACAGGGTCACAGACCATTTTCTTGAAAAGGAACGTAGGGCAGAATTTACTTTTAAATAAATAGACAATTTTATGATGTAGACCGAAAATGAGCTTCCCCTATTTGACAGACCAGTAGCCGCCACTGCTGCATTACAAATAGCATTTTATTCATGCACATGACAAACTTTTAATGTTTGACAGAGTTTCAGTAATATTGCATCAAACCAGGTTTGTCCGGAGCAGAAACGCTGTTTTCAGAGCTTTGAGACTCTAACATAATAATTCATGCAAAACTCTTCTAACACCTTCAGATGTGCATTACTGCATTGAAAACAGCATTTTATTCATGCACATGACAAACTTTTAATGTTTGACAGAGTTTCAGTAACATTGCATCAAACCAGGTTTGTCCTGAGCAGAAACACTGTTTTCAGAGCTTTGAAACTCTAACATAATAATTCATGCAAAACTCTTCTAACACCTTCAGATGTGCATTACTGCATTGCAAACAGCATTTTATTCATGCACATGACAAACTTTTAATGTTTGACAGAGTTTCAGTAATATTGCATCAAACCAGGTCTGTCCGGAGCAGAAACGCTGTTTTCAGAGCTTTGAGACTCTAACATAATAATTCATGCAAAACTCTTCTAACACCTTCAGATGTGCATTACTGCATTGCAAACAGCATTTTATTCATGCACATGACAAACTTTTAATGTTTGACAGAGTTTCAGTAACATTGCATCAAACCAGGTTTGTCCGGAGCAGAAACGCTGTTTTCAGAGCTTTGAGATTCTAACATAATAATTCATGCAAAACTCTTCTAACACCTTCAGATGTGCATTACTGCATTGCAAACAGCATTTTATTCATGCACATGACAAATTTTTAATGTTTGACAGAGTTTCAGTAACATTGCATCAAACCAGGTTTGTCCGGAGCAGAAACGCTGTTTTCAGAGCTTTGAGACTCTAACATAATAATTCATGCAAAACTCTTCTAACACCTTCAGATGTGCATTACTGCATTACAAATAGCATTTTATTCATGCACTTGACAATTTTTTAATGTTTGACAGAGTTTCAGTAACATTGCATCAAACCAGGTTTGTCCGGAGCAGAAACACTGTTTTCAGAGCTTTGAGACTCTAACATAATAATTCATGCAAAACTCTTCTAACACCTTCAGATGTGCATTACTGCATTGCAAACAGCATTTTATTCATGCACATGACAAACTTTTTTAATGTTTGACAGAGTTTCAGTAACATTGCATCAAACCAGGTTTGTCCGGAGCAGAAACGCTGTTTTCAGAGCTTTGAGACTCTAACATAATAATTCATGCAAAACTCTTCTAACACCTTCAGATGTGCATTACTGCATTGCAAACAGCATTTTATTCATGCACATGACAAACTTTTAATGTTTGACAGAGTTTCAGTAATATTGCATCAAACCAGGTTTGTCCGGAGCAGAAACGCTGTTTTCAGAGCTTTGAGACTCTAACATAATAATTCATGCAAAACTCTTCTAACACCTTCAGATGTGCATTACTGCATTGAAAACAGCATTTTATTCATGCACATGACAAACTTTTAATGTTTGACAGAGTTTCAGTAACATTGCATCAAACCAGGTTTGTCCGGAGCAGAAACGCTGTTTTCAGAGCTTTGAAACTCTACCATAATAATTCATGCAAATCTCTACTAACACCTTCAGATGTGCATTACTGCATTGCAAACAGCATTTTATTCATGCACATGACAAACTTTTAATGTTTGACAGAGTTTCAGTAATATTGCATCAAACCAGGTCTGTCCGGAGCAGAAACGCTGTTTTCAGAGCTTTGAGACTCTAACATAATAATTCATGCAAAACTCTTCTAACACCTTCAGATGTGCATTACTGCATTGCAAACAGCATTTTATTCATGCACATGACAAACTTTTAATGTTTGACAGAGTTTCAGTAACATTGCATCAAACCAGGTTTGTCCGGAGCAGAAACGCTGTTTTCAGAGCTTTGAAACTCTAACATAATAATTCATGCAAAATTCTTCTAACACCTTCAGATGTGCATTACTGCATTACAGTGGCGATTTCTTTAAGACTGCAAGGGAAGCTCAGCTTCCCCTATAATGTCACAAAATTAATGGTCAAATTACGTACTATTGTATTAACATTTTATTGACTAAAATTGCGTTAGAAAACGTTCATCTCAAAGACGAATTCGTTCAGAATCAGTTAGATATAGCAGGTCGGCTGACTTGATTTTCTTCTCATACATTCCCGTAGCGTCACAGTGCATTTCCCCATTGAAGCCCAGCGTCCATTGACTTCATTGGGGCTGCTTTGAACGTTTTTTTTCAGTGCTTTGAAACTAGACAGTCATTGGATAAACGCTGCGATTATGTCCCGCCCACGGACGCTCAGCGTCTCTGGGGGTGAATGAGGAGTGGGCTGGCCTGGACGCTGAGCTTCTGCGTGATGATTGGAGGGTCTGTCGAAAGATTGCATCTCCTTTTGACTGACAGCGATTTTGTCCTATAAGGAATCGCTGAAGCTATTCGTTCGCGCTCTCTGCGGCCGCTCAGTCCCATCGTGGATTTCTCAAGTTCAGTCGAAATAAAAACTGCTGCAACCTATTTCTTTATATTTGCTTGGCGAAATTGCTTGATTTTCATCATACATTTCACACAATTATACACCACATTCCTTGTTTCACTTTTACAGAGTTTAATATTTTTTTAGATCATTCATTCATATGAAACTGCACACGAAAAGTCACTGGAAAAGACGCCTGGTTGGTACGACAGGGTCACAGACCATTTTCTTGAAAAGGAACGTAGGGCAGAATTTACTTTTAAATAAATAGACAATTTTATGATGTAGACCGAAAATGAGCTTCCCCTATTTGACAGACCAGTAGCCGCCACTGCTGCATTACAAATAGCATTTTATTCATGCACATGACAAACTTTTAATGTTTGACAGAGTTTCAGTAATATTGCATCAAACCAGGTTTGTCCGGAGCAGAAACGCTGTTTTCAGAGCTTTGAGACTCTAACATAATAATTCATGCAAAACTCTTCTAACACCTTCAGATGTGCATTACTGCATTGAAAACAGCATTTTATTCATGCACATGACAAACTTTTAATGTTTGACAGAGTTTCAGTAACATTGCATCAAACCAGGTTTGTCCTGAGCAGAAACACTGTTTTCAGAGCTTTGAAACTCTAACATAATAATTCATGCAAAACTCTTCTAACACCTTCAGATGTGCATTACTGCATTGCAAACAGCATTTTATTCATGCACATGACAAACTTTTAATGTTTGACAGAGTTTCAGTAATATTGCATCAAACCAGGTCTGTCCGGAGCAGAAACGCTGTTTTCAGAGCTTTGAGACTCTAACATAATAATTCATGCAAAACTCTTCTAACACCTTCAGATGTGCATTACTGCATTGCAAACAGCATTTTATTCATGCACATGACAAACTTTTAATGTTTGACAGAGTTTCAGTAACATTGCATCAAACCAGGTTTGTCCGGAGCAGAAACGCTGTTTTCAGAGCTTTGAGATTCTAACATAATAATTCATGCAAAACTCTTCTAACACCTTCAGATGTGCATTACTGCATTGCAAACAGCATTTTATTCATGCACATGACAAATTTTTAATGTTTGACAGAGTTTCAGTAACATTGCATCAAACCAGGTTTGTCCGGAGCAGAAACGCTGTTTTCAGAGCTTTGAGACTCTAACATAATAATTCATGCAAAACTCTTCTAACACCTTCAGATGTGCATTACTGCATTACAAATAGCATTTTATTCATGCACTTGACAATTTTTTAATGTTTGACAGAGTTTCAGTAACATTGCATCAAACCAGGTTTGTCCGGAGCAGAAACACTGTTTTCAGAGCTTTGAGACTCTAACATAATAATTCATGCAAAACTCTTCTAACACCTTCAGATGTGCATTACTGCATTGCAAACAGCATTTTATTCATGCACATGACAAACTTTTTTAATGTTTGACAGAGTTTCAGTAACATTGCATCAAACCAGGTTTGTCCGGAGCAGAAACGCTGTTTTCAGAGCTTTGAGACTCTAACATAATAATTCATGCAAAACTCTTCTAACACCTTCAGATGTGCATTACTGCATTGCAAACAGCATTTTATTCATGCACATGACAAACTTTTAATGTTTGACAGAGTTTCAGTAATATTGCATCAAACCAGGTTTGTCCGGAGCAGAAACGCTGTTTTCAGAGCTTTGAGACTCTAACATAATAATTCATGCAAAACTCTTCTAACACCTTCAGATGTGCATTACTGCATTGAAAACAGCATTTTATTCATGCACATGACAAACTTTTAATGTTTGACAGAGTTTCAGTAACATTGCATCAAACCAGGTTTGTCCGGAGCAGAAACGCTGTTTTCAGAGCTTTGAAACTCTACCATAATAATTCATGCAAATCTCTACTAACACCTTCAGATGTGCATTACTGCATTGCAAACAGCATTTTATTCATGCACATGACAAACTTTTAATGTTTGACAGAGTTTCAGTAATATTGCATCAAACCAGGTCTGTCCGGAGCAGAAACGCTGTTTTCAGAGCTTTGAGACTCTAACATAATAATTCATGCAAAACTCTTCTAACACCTTCAGATGTGCATTACTGCATTGCAAACAGCATTTTATTCATGCACATGACAAACTTTTAATGTTTGACAGAGTTTCAGTAACATTGCATCAAACCAGGTTTGTCCGGAGCAGAAACGCTGTTTTCAGAGCTTTGAAACTCTAACATAATAATTCATGCAAAATTCTTCTAACACCTTCAGATGTGCATTACTGCATTACAGTGGCGATTTCTTTAAGACTGCAAGGGAAGCTCAGCTTCCCCTATAATGTCACAAAATTAATGGTCAAATTACGTACTATTGTATTAACATTTTATTGACTAAAATTGCGTTAGAAAACGTTCATCTCAAAGACGAATTCGTTCAGAATCAGTTAGATATAGCAGGTCGGCTGACTTGATTTTCTTCTCATACATTCCCGTAGCGTCACAGTGCATTTCCCCATTGAAGCCCAGCGTCCATTGACTTCATTGGGGCTGCTTTGAACGTTTTTTTTCAGTGCTTTGAAACTAGACAGTCATTGGATAAACGCTGCGATTATGTCCCGCCCACGGACGCTCAGCGTCTCTGGGGGTGAATGAGGAGTGGGCTGGCCTGGACGCTGAGCTTCTGCGTGATGATTGGAGGGTCTGTCGAAAGATTGCATCTCCTTTTGACTGACAGCGATTTTGTCCTATAAGGAATCGCTGAAGCTATTCGTTCGCGCTCTCTGCGGCCGCTCAGTCCCATCGTGGATTTCTCAAGTTCAGTCGAAATAAAAACTGCTGCAACCTATTTCTTTATATTTGCTTGGCGAAATTGCTTGATTTTCATCATACATTTCACACAATTATACACCACATTCCTTGTTTCACTTTTACAGAGTTTAATATTTTTTTAGATCATTCATTCATATGAAACTGCACACGAAAAGTCACTGGAAAAGACGCCTGGTTGGTACGACAGGGTCACAGACCATTTTCTTGAAAAGGAACGTAGGGCAGAATTTACTTTTAAATAAATAGACAATTTTATGATGTAGACCGAAAATGAGCTTCCCCTATTTGACAGACCAGTAGCCGCCACTGCTGCATTACAAATAGCATTTTATTCATGCACATGACAAACTTTTAATGTTTGACAGAGTTTCAGTAATATTGCATCAAACCAGGTTTGTCCGGAGCAGAAACGCTGTTTTCAGAGCTTTGAGACTCTAACATAATAATTCATGCAAAACTCTTCTAACACCTTCAGATGTGCATTACTGCATTGAAAACAGCATTTTATTCATGCACATGACAAACTTTTAATGTTTGACAGAGTTTCAGTAACATTGCATCAAACCAGGTTTGTCCTGAGCAGAAACACTGTTTTCAGAGCTTTGAAACTCTAACATAATAATTCATGCAAAACTCTTCTAACACCTTCAGATGTGCATTACTGCATTGCAAACAGCATTTTATTCATGCACATGACAAACTTTTAATGTTTGACAGAGTTTCAGTAATATTGCATCAAACCAGGTCTGTCCGGAGCAGAAACGCTGTTTTCAGAGCTTTGAGACTCTAACATAATAATTCATGCAAAACTCTTCTAACACCTTCAGATGTGCATTACTGCATTGCAAACAGCATTTTATTCATGCACATGACAAACTTTTAATGTTTGACAGAGTTTCAGTAACATTGCATCAAACCAGGTTTGTCCGGAGCAGAAACGCTGTTTTCAGAGCTTTGAGATTCTAACATAATAATTCATGCAAAACTCTTCTAACACCTTCAGATGTGCATTACTGCATTGCAAACAGCATTTTATTCATGCACATGACAAATTTTTAATGTTTGACAGAGTTTCAGTAACATTGCATCAAACCAGGTTTGTCCGGAGCAGAAACGCTGTTTTCAGAGCTTTGAGACTCTAACATAATAATTCATGCAAAACTCTTCTAACACCTTCAGATGTGCATTACTGCATTACAAATAGCATTTTATTCATGCACTTGACAATTTTTTAATGTTTGACAGAGTTTCAGTAACATTGCATCAAACCAGGTTTGTCCGGAGCAGAAACACTGTTTTCAGAGCTTTGAGACTCTAACATAATAATTCATGCAAAACTCTTCTAACACCTTCAGATGTGCATTACTGCATTGCAAACAGCATTTTATTCATGCACATGACAAACTTTTTTAATGTTTGACAGAGTTTCAGTAACATTGCATCAAACCAGGTTTGTCCGGAGCAGAAACGCTGTTTTCAGAGCTTTGAGACTCTAACATAATAATTCATGCAAAACTCTTCTAACACCTTCAGATGTGCATTACTGCATTGCAAACAGCATTTTATTCATGCACATGACAAACTTTTAATGTTTGACAGAGTTTCAGTAATATTGCATCAAACCAGGTTTGTCCGGAGCAGAAACGCTGTTTTCAGAGCTTTGAGACTCTAACATAATAATTCATGCAAAACTCTTCTAACACCTTCAGATGTGCATTACTGCATTGAAAACAGCATTTTATTCATGCACATGACAAACTTTTAATGTTTGACAGAGTTTCAGTAACACTGCATCAAACCAGGTTTGTCCGGAGCAGAAACGCTGTTTTCAGAGCTTTGAAACTCTACCATAATAATTCATGCAAATCTCTACTAACACCTTCAGATGTGCATTACTGCATTGCAAACAGCATTTTATTCATGCACATGACAAACTTTTAATGTTTGACAGAGTTTCAGTAATATTGCATCAAACCAGGTCTGTCCGGAGCAGAAACGCTGTTTTCAGAGCTTTGAGACTCTAACATAATAATTCATGCAAAACTCTTCTAACACCTTCAGATGTGCATTACTGCATTGCAAACAGCATTTTATTCATGCACATGACAAACTTTTAATGTTTGACAGAGTTTCAGTAACATTGCATCAAACCAGGTTTGTCCGGAGCAGAAACGCTGTTTTCAGAGCTTTGAAACTCTAACATAATAATTCATGCAAAATTCTTCTAACACCTTCAGATGTGCATTACTGCATTACAGTGGCGATTTCTTTAAGACTGCAAGGGAAGCTCAGCTTCCCCTATAATGTCACAAAATTAATGGTCAAATTACGTACTATTGTATTAACATTTTATTGACTAAAATTGCGTTAGAAAACGTTCATCTCAAAGACGAATTCGTTCAGAATCAGTTAGATATAGCAGGTCGGCTGACTTGATTTTCTTCTCATACATTCCCGTAGCGTCACAGTGCATTTCCCCATTGAAGCCCAGCGTCCATTGACTTCATTGGGGCTGCTTTGAACGTTTTTTTTCAGTGCTTTGAAACTAGACAGTCATTGGATAAACGCTGCGATTATGTCCCGCCCACGGACGCTCAGCGTCTCTGGGGGTGAATGAGGAGTGGGCTGGCCTGGACGCTGAGCTTCTGCGTGATGATTGGAGGGTCTGTCGAAAGATTGCATCTCCTTTTGACTGACAGCGATTTTGTCCTATAAGGAATCGCTGAAGCTATTCGTTCGCGCTCTCTGCGGCCGCTCAGTCCCATCGTGGATTTCTCAAGTTCAGTCGAAATAAAAACTGCTGCAACCTATTTCTTTATATTTGCTTGGCGAAATTGCTTGATTTTCATCATACATTTCACACAATTATACACCACATTCCTTGTTTCACTTTTACAGAGTTTAATATTTTTTTAGATCATTCATTCATATGAAACTGCACACGAAAAGTCACTGGAAAAGACGCCTGGTTGGTACGACAGGGTCACAGACCATTTTCTTGAAAAGGAACGTAGGGCAGAATTTACTTTTAAATAAATAGACAATTTTATGATGTAGACCGAAAATGAGCTTCCCCTATTTGACAGACCAGTAGCCGCCACTGCTGCATTACAAATAGCATTTTATTCATGCACATGACAAACTTTTAATGTTTGACAGAGTTTCAGTAATATTGCATCAAACCAGGTTTGTCCGGAGCAGAAACGCTGTTTTCAGAGCTTTGAGACTCTAACATAATAATTCATGCAAAACTCTTCTAACACCTTCAGATGTGCATTACTGCATTGAAAACAGCATTTTATTCATGCACATGACAAACTTTTAATGTTTGACAGAGTTTCAGTAACATTGCATCAAACCAGGTTTGTCCTGAGCAGAAACACTGTTTTCAGAGCTTTGAAACTCTAACATAATAATTCATGCAAAACTCTTCTAACACCTTCAGATGTGCATTACTGCATTGCAAACAGCATTTTATTCATGCACATGACAAACTTTTAATGTTTGACAGAGTTTCAGTAATATTGCATCAAACCAGGTCTGTCCGGAGCAGAAACGCTGTTTTCAGAGCTTTGAGACTCTAACATAATAATTCATGCAAAACTCTTCTAACACCTTCAGATGTGCATTACTGCATTGCAAACAGCATTTTATTCATGCACATGACAAACTTTTAATGTTTGACAGAGTTTCAGTAACATTGCATCAAACCAGGTTTGTCCGGAGCAGAAACGCTGTTTTCAGAGCTTTGAGATTCTAACATAATAATTCATGCAAAACTCTTCTAACACCTTCAGATGTGCATTACTGCATTGCAAACAGCATTTTATTCATGCACATGACAAATTTTTAATGTTTGACAGAGTTTCAGTAACATTGCATCAAACCAGGTTTGTCCGGAGCAGAAACGCTGTTTTCAGAGCTTTGAGACTCTAACATAATAATTCATGCAAAACTCTTCTAACACCTTCAGATGTGCATTACTGCATTACAAATAGCATTTTATTCATGCACTTGACAATTTTTTAATGTTTGACAGAGTTTCAGTAACATTGCATCAAACCAGGTTTGTCCGGAGCAGAAACACTGTTTTCAGAGCTTTGAGACTCTAACATAATAATTCATGCAAAACTCTTCTAACACCTTCAGATGTGCATTACTGCATTGCAAACAGCATTTTATTCATGCACATGACAAACTTTTTTAATGTTTGACAGAGTTTCAGTAACATTGCATCAAACCAGGTTTGTCCGGAGCAGAAACGCTGTTTTCAGAGCTTTGAGACTCTAACATAATAATTCATGCAAAACTCTTCTAACACCTTCAGATGTGCATTACTGCATTGCAAACAGCATTTTATTCATACACATGACAAACTTTTAATGTTTGACAGAGTTTCAGTAATATTGCATCAAACCAGGTTTGTCCGGAGCAGAAACGCTGTTTTCAGAGCTTTGAGACTCTAACATAATAATTCATGCAAAACTCTTCTAACACCTTCAGATGTGCATTACTGCATTGAAAACAGCATTTTATTCATGCACATGACAAACTTTTAATGTTTGACAGAGTTTCAGTAACATTGCATCAAACCAGGTTTGTCCGGAGCAGAAACGCTGTTTTCAGAGCTTTGAAACTCTACCATAATAATTCATGCAAATCTCTACTAACACCTTCAGATGTGCATTACTGCATTGCAAACAGCATTTTATTCATGCACATGACAAACTTTTAATGTTTGACAGAGTTTCAGTAATATTGCATCAAACCAGGTCTGTCCGGAGCAGAAACGCTGTTTTCAGAGCTTTGAGACTCTAACATAATAATTCATGCAAAACTCTTCTAACACCTTCAGATGTGCATTACTGCATTGCAAACAGCATTTTATTCATGCACATGACAAACTTTTAATGTTTGACAGAGTTTCAGTAACATTGCATCAAACCAGGTTTGTCCGGAGCAGAAACGCTGTTTTCAGAGCTTTGAAACTCTAACATAATAATTCATGCAAAATTCTTCTAACACCTTCAGATGTGCATTACTGCATTACAGTGGCGATTTCTTTAAGACTGCAAGGGAAGCTCAGCTTCCCCTATAATGTCACAAAATTAATGGTCAAATTACGTACTATTGTATTAACATTTTATTGACTAAAATTGCGTTAGAAAACGTTCATCTCAAAGACGAATTCGTTCAGAATCAGTTAGATATAGCAGGTCGGCTGACTTGATTTTCTTCTCATACATTCCCGTAGCGTCACAGTGCATTTCCCCATTGAAGCCCAGCGTCCATTGACTTCATTGGGGCTGCTTTGAACGTTTTTTTTCAGTGCTTTGAAACTAGACAGTCATTGGATAAACGCTGCGATTATGTCCCGCCCACGGACGCTCAGCGTCTCTGGGGGTGAATGAGGAGTGGGCTGGCCTGGACGCTGAGCTTCTGCGTGATGATTGGAGGGTCTGTCGAAAGATTGCATCTCCTTTTGACTGACAGCGATTTTGTCCTATAAGGAATCGCTGAAGCTATTCGTTCGCGCTCTCTGCGGCCGCTCAGTCCCATCGTGGATTTCTCAAGTTCAGTCGAAATAAAAACTGCTGCAACCTATTTCTTTATATTTGCTTGGCGAAATTGCTTGATTTTCATCATACATTTCACACAATTATACACCACATTCCTTGTTTCACTTTTACAGAGTTTAATATTTTTTTAAATCATTCATTCATATGAAACTGCACACGAAAAGTCACTGGAAAAGACGCCTGGTTGGTACGACAGGGTCACAGACCATTTTCTTGAAAAGGAACGTAGGGCAGAATTTACTTTTAAATAAATAGACAATTTTATGATGTAGACCGAAAATGAGCTTCCCCTATTTGACAGACCAGTAGCCGCCACTGCTGCATTACAAATAGCATTTTATTCATGCACATGACAAACTTTTAATGTTTGACAGAGTTTCAGTAATATTGCATCAAACCAGGTTTGTCCGGAGCAGAAACGCTGTTTTCAGAGCTTTGAGACTCTAACATAATAATTCATGCAAAACTCTTCTAACACCTTCAGATGTGCATTACTGCATTGAAAACAGCATTTTATTCATGCACATGACAAACTTTTAATGTTTGACAGAGTTTCAGTAATATTGCATCAAACCAGGTCTGTCCGGAGCAGAAACGCTGTTTTCAGAGCTTTGAGACTCTAACATAATAATTCATGCAAAACTCTTCTAACACCTTCAGATGTGCATTACTGCATTGCAAATAGCATTTTATTCATGCACATGACAAACTTTTAATGTTTGACAGAGTTTCAGTAACATTGCATCAAACCAGGTTTGTCCGGAGCAGAAACGCTGTTTTCAGAGCTTTGAGACTCTAACATAATAATTCATGCAAAACTCTTCTAACACCTTCAGATGTGCATTACTGCATTAAAAATAGCATTTTATTCATGCACTTGACAATTTTTTAATGTTTGACAGAGTTTCAGTAACATTGCATCAAACCAGGTTTGTCCGGAGCAGAAACACTGTTTTCAGAGCTTTGAGACTCTAACATAATAATTCATGCAAAACTCTTCTAACACCTTCAGATGTGCATTACTGCATTGCAAATAGCATTTTATTCATGCACATGACAAACTTTTAATGTTTGACAGAGTTTCAGTAAAATTGCATCAAACCAGGTTTGTCCTGAGCAGAAACGCTGTTTTCAGAGCTTTGAGACTCTAACATAATAATTCATGCAAAACTCTTCTAACACCTTCAGATGTGCATTACTGCATTGCAAACAGCATTTTATTCAGGCACATGACAAACTTTTAATGTTTGACAGAGTTTCAGTAACATTGCATCAAACCAGGTTTGTCCGGAGCAGAAACGCTATTTTCAGAGCTTTGAGACTCTAACATAATAATTCATGCAAAACTCTTCTAACACCTTCAGATGTGCACCTTCAGATGTGCATGCTGCAAACAGCATTTTATTCATGCACATGACAAACTTTTAATGTTTGACAGAGTTTCAGTAATATTGCATCAAACCAGGTCTGTCCGGAGCAGAAACGCTGTTTTCAGAGCTTTGAAACTCTAACATAATAATTCATGCAAAACTCTTCTAACACCTTCAGATGTGCATTACTGCATTGCAAACAGCATTTTATTCATGCACATGACAAACTTTTAATGTTTGACAGAGTTTCAGTAACATTGCATCAAACCAGGTTTGTCCGGAGCAGAAACGCTGTTTTCAGAGCTTTGAAACTCTACCATAATAATTCATGCAAAACTCTACTAACACCTTCAGATGTGCATTACTGCATTGCAAACAGCATTTTATTCATGCACATGACAAACTTTTAATGTTTGACAGAGTTTCAGTAACATTGCATCAAACCAGGTTTGTCCGGAGCAGAAACGCTGTTTTCAGAGCTTTGAAACTCTAACATAATAATTCATGCAAAACTCTTCTAACACCTTCAGATGTGCATTACTGCATTGCAAACAGCATTTTATTCATGCACATGACAAACTTTTAATGTTTGACAGAGTTTCAGTAACATTGCATCAAACCAGGTTTGTCCGGAGCAGAAACGCTGTTTTCAGAGCTTTGAAACTCTAACATAATAATTCATGCAAAACTCTTCTAACACTTTCAGATGTGCATTACTGCATTGCAAACAGCATTTTATTCATGCACATGACACATTTTTAATGTTTGACAGAGTTTCAGTAACATTGCATCAAACCAGGTATGTCCGGAGCAGAAACGCTGTTTTCAGAGCTTTGAGACTCTAACATAATAATTCATGCAAAACTCTTCTAACACCTTCAGATGTGCATTACTGCATTACAAACAGCATTTTATTCATGCACTTGACAATTTTTTAATGTTTGACAGAGTTTCAGTAACATTGCATCAAACCAGGTTTGTCCGGAGCAGAAACGCTGTTTTCAGAGCTTTGAGAGTCTAACATAATAATTCATGCAAAACTCTTCTAACACCTTCAGATGTGCATTACTGCATTGCAAACAGCATTTTATTCATGCACATGACAAACTTTTAATGTTTGACAGAGTTTCAGTAACATTGCATCAAACCAGGTTTGTCCGGAGCAGAAACGCTGTTTTCAGAGCTTTGAGAGTCTAACATAATAATTCATGCAAAATTCTTCTAACACCTTCAGATGTGCATTACTGCATTGCAAACAGCATTTTATTCATGCACATGACAAACTTTTAATGTTTGACAGAGTTTCAGTAACATTGCATCAAACCAGGTTTGTCCGGAGCAGAAACGCTGTTTTCAGAGCTTTGAGACTCTAACATAATAATTCATGCAAAACTCTTCTAACACCTTCAGATGTGCATTACTGCATTGCAAACAGCATTTTATTCATGCACATGACAAACTTTTAATGTTTGACAGAGTTTCAGTAACATTGCATCAAACCAGGTTTGTCCGGAGCAGAAACGCTGTTTTCAGAGCTTTGAAACTCTAACATAATAATTCATGCAAAACTCTTCTAACACCTTCAGATGTGCATTACTGCATTGCAAACAGCATTTTATTCATGCACATGACAAACTTTTAATGTTTGACAGAGTTTCAGTAACATTGCATCAAACCAGGTTTCTCCTGAGCAGAAACGCTGTTTTCAGAGCTTTGAGACTCTAACATAATAATTCATGCAAAACTCTTCTAACACCTTCAGATGTGCATTACTGCATTGCAAACAGCATTTTATTCATGCACATGACAAACTTTTAATGTTTGACAGAGTTTCAGTAACATTGCATCAAACCAGGTTTGTCCGGAGCAGAAACGCTGTTTTCAGAGCTTTGAAACTCTAACATAATAATTCATGCAAAACTCTTCTAACACATTCAGATGTGCATTACTGCATTACAAATAGCATTTTATTCATGCACTTGACAAACTTTTAATGTTTGACAGAGTTTCAGTAACATTGCATCAAACCAGGTTTGTCCGGAGCAGAAACGCTGTTTTCAGAGCTTTGAGAGTCTAACATAATAATTCATGCAAAACTCTTCTAACACCTTCAGATGTGCATTACTGCATTGCAAACAGCATTTTATTCATGCACATGACAAACTTTTAATGTTTGACAGAGTTTCAGTAACATTGCATCAAACCAGGTTTGTCCGGAGCAGAAACGCTGTTTTCAGAGCTTTGAGAGTCTAACATAATAATTCATGCAAAATTCTTCTAACACCTTCAGATGTGCATTACTGCATTGCAAACAGCATTTTATTCATGCACTTGACAATTTTTTAATGTTTGACAGAGTTTCAGTAACATTGCATCAAACCAGGTTGGTCCGGAGCAGAAACGCTGTTTTCAGAGCTTTGAGACTCTAACATAATAATTCATGCAAAACTCTTCTAACACCTTCAGATGTGCATTACTGCATTGCAAACAGCATTTTATTCATGCACATGACAAACTTTTAATGTTTGACAGAGTTTCAGTAACATTGCATCAAACCAGGTTTGTCCTGAGCAGAAACGCTGTTTTCAGAGCTTTGAGACTCTAACATAATAATTCATGCAAAACTCTTCTAACGCCTTCAGATGTGCATTACTGCATTGCAAACAGCATTTTATTCATGCACTTGACAATTTTTTAATGTTTGACAGAGTTTCAGTAACATTGCATCAAACCAGGTTTGTCCGGAGCAGAAACGCTGTTTTCAGAGCTTTGAAACTCTAACATAATAATTCATGCAAAACTCTTCTAACACATTCAGATGTGCATTACTGCATTACAAATAGCATTTTATTCATGCACTTGACAAACTTTTAATGTTTGACAGAGTTTCAGTAACATTGCATCAAACCAGGTTTGTCCGGAGCAGAAACGCTGTTTTCAGAGCTTTGAGAGTCTAACATAATAATTCATGCAAAACTCTTCTAACACCTTCAGATGTGCATTACTGCATTGCAAACAGCATTTTATTCATGCACATGACAAACTTTTAATGTTTGACAGAGTTTCAGTAACATTGCATCAAACCAGGTTTGTCCGGAGCAGAAACGCTGTTTTCAGAGCTTTGAGAGTCTAACATAATAATTCATGCAAAATTCTTCTAACACCTTCAGATGTGCATTACTGCATTGCAAACAGCATTTTATTCATGCACTTGACAATTTTTTAATGTTTGACAGAGTTTCAGTAACATTGCATCAAACCAGGTTGGTCCGGAGCAGAAACGCTGTTTTCAGAGCTTTGAGACTCTAACATAATAATTCATGCAAAACTCTTCTAACACCTTCAGATGTGCATTACTGCATTGCAAACAGCATTTTATTCATGCACATGACAAACTTTTAATGTTTGACAGAGTTTCAGTAACATTGCATCAAACCAGGTTTGTCCGGAGCAGAAACGCTGTTTTCAGAGCTTTGAAACTCTAACATAATAATTCATGCAAAACTCTTCTAACACCTTCAGATGTGCATTACTGCATTGCAAACAGCATTTTATTCATGCACATGACAAACTTTTAATGTTTGACAGAGTTTCAGTAATATTGCATCAAACCAGGTCTGTCCGGAGCAGAAACGCTGTTTTCAGAGCTTTGAGACTCTAACATAATAATTCATGCAAAACTCTTCTAACACCTTCAGATGTGCATTACTGCATTGCAAACAGCATTTTATTCATGCACATGACAAACTTTTAATGTTTGACAGAGTTTCAGTAACATTGCATCAAACCAGGTTTGTCCGGAGCAGAAACGCTGTTTTCAGAGCTTTGAAACTCTAACATAATAATTCATGCAAAACTCTTCTAACACATTCAGATGTGCATTACTGCATTACAAATAGCATTTTATTCATGCACTTGACAAACTTTTAATGTTTGACAGAGTTTCAGTAACATTGCATCAAACCAGGTTTGTCCGGAGCAGAAACGCTGTTTTCAGAGCTTTGAGACTCTAACATAATAATTCATGCAAAACTCTTCTAACACCTTCAGATGTGCAGTACTGCATTGCAAACAGCATTTTATTCATGCACATGACAAACTTTTAATGTTTGACAGAGTTTCAGTAATATTGCATCAAACCAGGTCTGTCCGGAGCAGAAACGCTGTTTTCAGAGCTTTGAGACTCTAACATAATAATTCATGCAAAACTCTTCTAACACCTTCAGATGTGCATTACTGCATTGCAAACAGCATTTTATTCATGCACTTGACAATTTTTTAATGTTTGACAGAGTTTCAGTAACATTGCAT